>NW_025110164.1:161075-271635 GCF_011392965.1 Frieseomelitta varia | reverse complement strand
TTTTTAGGGACAATACTTAGCAATAACTTGAGAATTTTTTTTTTTTTTTTTTTTTTTTTTAGGGACAATACTTAGCAATAACTTGAGAATTTTTTTTTTTTTTTTTTTTTTTTAGGGAAAAAAAAAAAAAAAAACTTGAAAATTTTTTTTTTTTTTTTTTTTTTTTTAGGGGAAGTAGGGGAAGCCAGGTGAAATTTACACGCTTCTCAGCTTCTGATTTGTTCAGTTTTCGTTTAAATTGATTATTTGACACCTTCTGTTCATATATTGAAATTTCGAGGGGAAAAAAAGGTACACAAAATAAATTGCGATGTGTTTAATTCACGAGTCAAAATGTATAAATTTGTTCGATTGACGCGCACGTGTAAAATATCCGTGATATAAATATTAATGGTTATTTTCGTTACTCGAGGTATGTTTCTTTCAATAATATTGGTCGTAATATAAATGTATTATAAACTGTCATTTATATACATACATAATAACTGAGAATTTAATTGACTAGAATAGAAAATTAAATTAAATGTGACATTTCATTTCTGTTTTCAATCAATTTCAGTTTACATTAACGTTGTATCCGTGAGAGTTAAAAGTTTGCTCGATATTTTTCTTTAGTCAAATTCTACAGTTTCACGAGATCTCGAAGAATTGAAATATTTATGAATTAATATCTTGAGAATGAGTGACAACTTTAGAAATACTATATTACATATTTCCTATGAAGAATCTAGACGTTCAATCAGTTCCATAGGAAGTTATTATTGATATCGATAACATTCCCATAAAAGAATTTGGAGCACATAAACAATTCATTTTATCTCTGAATGATTCCACCGGCAGATCAGACTAATCTAGGATACAGAACTTTGTAGCGGATTTAAAACTCAATATCGATATTTACTTTTCCACGAAATCGAAAATAATTGAACAACGACAGTTACAGCGTCCGCCACGACAAACAGTGAAGCAATAAATTTCGCGCCTCTGATCGAACTACACGTACACGGTATCCAGATAATTTCAGTGTATCGACTCGCCTCCATCTCCCGTAATAGAAAATTGTGCAACGGCGGTGGCGACGATCGAGTTGTTCGCGACCAAGTACTTTATTCCAACAAGTGCGCTAGAAGTGGGCGTTACTGTCGGATAAAATATATTTCCCGAGGACACAACGCAAGCTTGCTCTCCGCCGTGACTGGCTGCGAGAGCTCGAAAAAATTCTGAAATGTGTCACGAGCAATAAAGTGATTTCTTCTCGCCACCGCCATCGTCTATTCCTCCTCTCTCTCTCTTTCTCTCTTTCTTTTCCTTCTTCTTTTTCATTGCCGACACGACGACAAGCGGCTGACATTCATCGACGCCCCGCGTGGAGCCACGACTCTTTCGATCATTTTTCCTTCAAACTTTATGAAAACCCGGCCATTCTCATTTCGCCGGAATTAACGCGCCGCATGGTTAAACAGCGAAGCGCACGTGCGTTAAATACGCTCGTTTGCCTAATTGCATCGGTTGAATATATCCGAGCGTACGAGGAAAGAGAACCAAATTTTCTGGGGCGCCGCGTGTCTCGATTAAAGCGATTCACTGCTGCTGGTGCTGGCTCGAGGCATTGCCTCGGTCCACGTTTCACATCGGCTATAACGTTAATAACGGTCGTGAATTAACTCGACATCGAGACAATCGAGAGACACGAGGAGAGGAGAGAATTTCGTTCTTCCGTGGTAGATAATCGCGGACCCAGTGAAACGAGTGGACGGATGGATGGCAAGAAGGCGCGGGCGGCGTGGTTCAAGCAGTGACGAGACGAATGCTACCAAGTAGCTTCTCCCCGGTCGGTAAATTAGTTCTGAAAGTAGTCGGGACACGACCGCGAGACATAACTACATATACCGGGAACTGGAGAAGAGTTATTGGCAATTTACGGCGGGGTGATCGATGAAGCAATCAAACGGGCGCGCAGATTCACTGATAAAATTCCATTCGACGTCGTAACGCCAGGTACGCCTGGATATATTAAGTTCTCGGCGAGACCGACTTTATAGGCGGAAGCATACCGAGTGGAAGAGGAGACGAGGGAATGAAGCAGGAGAGAGGAAGGGAGAACAAGATGCAAGCAAGGGTGGAAGGAAAGAAACGAAGGAAGGAAGGAAGGGAAGATGGACGGATAAATGTAAGTAAGGGAAAGTTAAGAAACTCGAAAAGTCAGCGTCTTCTCAGGGCAGAGGAGCATGCTGGAAAAGAGCGGAGTGGAAGGGATAAGGCGACACCATATAACTTCCACCGCATATTGGTCGACTCCGGAGCTAAGGGAGAGAGAGTCGGTGGTTATGTGGGCGGCCGAGTGCGGGGATGCCATATCCAATATTATCGAACGAGTTCAAGGGACCGAGGGTGTGCATGGGGCTTTCGATGAGACTCGCTCGCTCGCTCCCCTCGCTGGGAAACTTGCAGTTTGACTTGGGATGCGCGCGTCATGTTTAAGCGGCAATTTTGCTTGTCTCCGTCATCCTCTCTTCCCTTTGCACGCTGCTTCGGTCTCGACTCGGACCGGTCCCTCCTTTTACCCTTAGCGCCACCCTTTCGGATCCTTATGTCCTCGGGGCTTGCGTCGGGGCCTGCCGCTGACAGATAGGAACTCGCGCCGATGCTAGCCTGTTCGCATATTATCAGCTGGCTCGCATGGCCGAGCCAGACTCCCCTTCGGCCTGTGAATCTAGCCCGAGCCTGCAGCTTCCGGGCGTTTCGGCGCCGGGATCGCGACTCACGCGTCGATTCGTTCCGCTGTTTTGCTCGCTGGGCGAAATTTCGAGCGAAATCGAGCCAAGGATACGCCGGATCTGCTAATTCGACTTATCGACGGTCGAATTGTAATTTATGCAGGACGACGACGACGACAGTTCTCGGGCTATTGCCGGAAACTGGAATAACCGCATTAAAGGGGGATGCGCGTACCGGGATCGTCTTGCCGATTAAAGCGATCGGCTCTCACCGCCCGAGTGTAACAAAGTCCCTGGTTAATTGGATCATAATAAACGGATGTATAATAAAGGATGAAGTTAACGGCCGTTGCGCCTTATATCGTCGGCTTTCGATCCCCGATCCCAAACAGTTTCCGGTTCGATCGTTATCGTCGAGCAATCCTTTCGTCGATTGCCGCTTAAGCCCGGCTTTAAAGCCCCAACTGGAGCGCCAACGGATTAAAAGTCCGGCGACGATAAAGGTTAATTTTCTTTAAGCACCCTGTTAACACAGCAATAACACGGGGAGCGCGCCGCGATAAAATTGTCGGAAGGTGCACGGGGGCCCCGCTGCTTGGTGAAAGCCGGGAACGAGAAATCGGTGGCGTGGAAAAAAAGACAGAGAGAGAGAGAGAGAGAGAGAGAGAGAACGATAATGGGGCGGAGGGGAAACCAATGGGAAAAAACAAGGACGTTGCAGGCGCGTCTTACCACGGTCGCCGTGAAATATATTTCGCCGACTCAGCCCCGCGTGGCGATCGTACAGTTTCGCCGAAAGAGTCGGGCAATTTCCCCCGATTTCTGTGGGATGAAACCCCATCGGTGATAGATTTCTCTCTCTCTCTCACGACTCACCCTCGCCACGATGAATTTATGCGTACGTTATTGTATCACCGCGAGGTTTTTTCGGTAACGCTTCCATTGAAAATAATAGATTTTCGTTATCCGCCGAGGATCACAAGTTTTTCACCTGTCGCCAGGAATGCCTCCTCCTTTCTTTTTCAAGCAAACTTTCAAGTTTAGTTGGAGTTTATGTTGGATCAGAATTTAATTAAAAACAAGTAAGAAATTAATTTCCAGCGTTGGAAGGGATAATGGGGGATTACATAAAGTTTCGAATGGCGATGAAAATTGTGTCAACGCGTGATGTAATTATTGGCTTAAAAAATTAAACGGGCGCCGCAGTGATTAAGAGTTAAGGTCGTTTCATCGACAACGTGAACTTGAACGTCGATAAATGTTACACTGCTTGATTCTCAAGGCATGTACAATTCAGATTTATTTATGCGAATCGGAATTAACCGCTATTGACAAAATAATTGAACTCGAAATTATTTTTCAGCTCACTGCACAATGGCTGTGGCAAAATCAAATGAAGCACTGCGGTTTATTTAGATTCAATTGAAAATTTTCTCGGGAGGTTACACTTTGCTCTGTTTCGCCTGTTCATACGATGGCTGCAAACTGTATTTGCACGTATCTTCATTTTCCAATGATCAAACCTTTGTGATTGTATTAAAAAAATATGAAATTTAATATATACGAATTCCATTGAACCTCTCGAGCTCTCCGGAAAGGCCATCTTCTTTCTTATTTTATCATTATATTTCATCATATAAATTATTTTTCAAAAAGGAACTTTTACTTCTGCGCGTTCCCACGCCACAAAAGAAGCGTGATATTATGGACCTTAAGAAATAGTATATATATATATATATAATACTTTTTATAGCCGACTCCCCTCGGTTCCCGTGGAAAATTTTCATATCCATGTCGTCCGTCATAAAGGAAATGGAACGTCCATTTTTGTCTGGCGTCTTCGACTTCGGCAAAGTCAATCGCACCGTAGGAATTGATTCGATGTTTGACAAAAAGCGTGGCTCTCGTTTCTCTCCCGGGGTACGCGCGAGCTCGATCCCACGGCGAAAGAAAAAAAAAAAAAAAAAAAGAACAAACAAGTTTCCCGCGCCGGTTCTTTATACGAACTGCCGGAGATTCGTCAAAGTCACCGACAGACGTGGCGTCGTTTTCCGGGGTCTCGCCAGGAATTTCCTACCGTTCCGAAAACCGCCATTGCAATTGGTCGATTTTCGCCACGAATATTCACGACGACGGTGCTCTCTCTCTCTCTCTCTCTCTCTCTCTCGTCGACTTCTTGTCCAAGAAATTGGTAGAATCCTAAATTTCCCATTCGTCTCACAGCACCTCGAGCTGTGAGAATCACCGCAGTGTGATTTGCTTCTACCCGTTCGTCTTGCCGTGTTCTCGCTCACTTGCTTAGAAATTTGGTTTTGATTTTACTTTTCGACTGCGATTCCATTATATGCAATGTTTCGATGTGAAAGCTCGACGCATAGAAGAATTGTGAACGACACGGTCATTGAAAATTGGCAACTGTAATCCTCGAGTAGTATAGTTCGTTACTGATATCGCGTTCATCCTATTTGCCTCCCCGTGTTATTTTATATCTTTATTTGATATTTTTTAACACATTTGCCTAAAGAAAGTGTTCCATTAGTCTTAGAATTCTTTATTTATGATATGCAGAATCGAATTTTATCTCTACTTGGCTCTTGTAGGTACTTAGCAATACAATAAATGCTAGCTGTGAGATTGTCTGCAGTAGTTAATGAGTTAGTCATTTCCCGATTCCGGCAAATTATATGACTGTTTCTCACCTTGAAGGTAAAATAATTTATTTGTTGCAACAAATTCTTGAAATGGCACATCACCTTGAAGAATATCGAAATTATTTGTCAAAATCATCTAATAGAGCAATGGTGTCAGTCGCCTCAACTTATGTGATTTTCTACACCTGCAAATTGTTGTTCTCTTCGTTGCCCACAATGATCATGTATATAATAATTGCACGTATCGTGTCATATTGCTTCCACAACAGATTTTTGTCTCGCGCAAATGAACAAAAGACAAACACATCGATACGGTCTCATTATCAGCACTCAATGCTTCGTCAACACTCATCCGTCCTCGCTTCGTAAGATACAACACAATTCGTGAGAATCGTCGAGGAGGCTTCGTTAGCGTCGCCAAAGGAGCCAACAGGTTACCACCGGTGGGAATCTTCCGTTATGTATCGACTTGTTTGGAATTTGAATGTACGTGTTTTATCCTCGGACAATCTCCGCCTCTCGCCACCTTCCCTCCCTCCCGATTCCCGTGCGGGATTTCACTTGCTAATGTTGCATTCGTTGTATATTCATCGTTGCACCAAGCTCGGTGCATCGTTGGTGCTTGGTGCATCGTCAGGTAACCGTGTTACTCGGTATGCTTACCTGTTTCAACCCGGCTAGATGCAACCAGGCGATCAGACTCGAGACAGAGAGAGAGAGAGAGAGTGTGTGTGTGTGTGTCGCTCCTCCGTAATTCGAGTTGTCGAGTAATTTGCTCGTCGCGTCGATAGGGAAAGGATTATTATCATTTTTCCACTTTTTTCCTTTTCTTTAACAAAAAAAAAAAAAAAAAAAGAGAGAAACAACAACTCGAGTAGGAGGGAAATCGGAGGTCGAGGGGCAATCGATAATCCGTTGTTATTCTTGAGAAGGAAAACCTCGCTGTGAGAATATCGGGGGAGGAGGGGGTGGGGAAGGGCCTTTCTTACGTTGGGGAAGTAAGTGGCGTGGCTGGCTTATAAAGTTCTCGGCGATCGGTTTTAAAAGGTCAAGTGGGTTCGAGATATAACGAGGAACGCGTGCGCCCCCGAAGCCCGGAGGTCTGACACGATAGAACCTCCTCGCGCGTTGCTCTCGATTTTCATACACGTCGGTTTTATGTCGGTCACGGACATTGCCGTGTGTTCAGATCAGAGCGAACGAATGTTCGTCCGTTCCAAACATCCTGATGAAACGAGAGAGTTTATTCGTGATTGGCCAATAACGCGGGAATGCTCGAAGAATGCGAGAATATGCGAAGAAAGTGTACGAACGTGTTTGTTGGAGTTTGTCGCCTCGAACGTGCAGTGCGCGCGCGTCCGTCGAGTCTGAAATGTTCGAGAGGACTTGAAGAGATTCGAACGTTCCGCGAACGCTAATTTCTTTATTCAATGCAGATAAGTCGGACGAGAGTGTCGCGAAATCTACGGTACAATTATTGTACAATTGTAATTGAGGTAAATTTCATTCACTTCACTGTGATTGCGATAATTCTGTGTCTAGATTTTTATATATCCTTCTGATGACCCAATGACTTCTAAAATCCTCCCTTTCTTTCTGTTTAAACGTTGATTGCTTATGTATGTTTTGTATGTTATACAAAATACTTTGAAACTTTATCAAGTTTGTAGTAAAACACGACCTACACGATTGTATTGTTAAAATTTGAAATCAAATTAATTAGAAATGTGTTATTACTTAAACAATCAATTATCTATTATTATTAAGCTTCAATATTCGATTATCCTAACAAATTATCCTAACAATTTTTCCCCAATTACAGTTATCTTGGATAGACGTATTGTCAGAATTTTATAATTGCTTCAACTGTCATCTACAAATTAATCAAGATCCGTCAAAAAATTGTTGAAACTCACGTAAACGACGTACACGCGTGTAGACTTCTCTGATTAATCGCAGCTGGATCGTCATCTACGTGAAACGAGCATGAATTTCGTCAGGACGGGAAACGAAAGGAATATTCGTTCGTTCAGTCTAAACGCACCATCGCCCGCTAAAAATGCGAAACGAAGTTGAATTAGTCGTCCGCGTGAGCGACGCAGCTGCGTTTTAGGTCCGTTTTAATTCGTCCCCGCTGTTCTTCGACCACCACTCGCTCTCTCTCGCTCGTCGCTTCGTTATGCTTCTTCTTATTTTTCTTCCTTTTTTCTCTTGCTTTTTAGCTAAAAGTTGAAAATAAACCGGCAACGGAGACACAGCCCGCCGAGGCACGAAGGGAGGCAGAAAATTAGATAGGAACAACTACTCGAAATTGAGGTGATAAAGCTCAATTACGGGACGATAGGGTGGTAAGCGAGCATGGTACCAGCGAGCGTTGAGTGAAATTCTGTTTAACCCCGTTTTAATTCTGACTCGCGTACACCAGCTACTGGCTAGCTACCAGTCCTCTTCGACTGTATCATTTCCACTGGCTTCTAGTTGCTCTTGGCCATTCAATTAGAACCGCTCAGAATTTTCAATGTTTTACATGTTTCTTTTCTTTTTTTTTTTCTTTTTTTTTGTTGGTAAAATTTAATTAGTATCGCACACGTACGTATTAATAAATAATGTTTTATGGTTTTATTATTTTTGAGTTTGTATTTCTAGTGGATTATTCAGAAAATTCATCTCTTTTTCTTTTATACTCGTATATTTACATTATTCAGATTTTGGATATTATTTGAATTATCTTGTATTGTGAGTTTGTATTTATAGTGGATTATTCAGAAAATTTATCTCTTTCTCTTTTATACACGTATATTTACATTATTCAGATTTTGGATATCATTTGAATTATCTTGTATATTGTGAGAAGGAAAATTGGAAGAAAGAAGCAACTACGACAGGCTAGCGTGTAAACATCCCTCAGTGGGTGTACATTGCAATAAAACGTGTACAATATCGTGTTTTATACTTACACAGTGTCTTCCATAATTAATCAAGTTTCTTCCGAGTTTTCAACATTGTTAATGACGTTTCCACGACGTTGAAAATTGCACATCGGTCGCGATTCGATAATCAAGGGCCGTATGTCTAGCTCCCACCCTAGACACCCAGTTACATGAATATTGAATTTCAACCCACCCTGCGTTCCGTCCTTACTTCGCTTTTCGAACTTCCACGTACGTACATACGTACTTATCCCCAATATCCCCTTATGGTCAATTAACAGCGAGGTCGAGCCGGCGATATTTAATCCGGCGGAGAACGAAACGACAGACAGACTTTGGAAATGCGATCACGTGTTTGGCAGCGGGATGGATACCGCGAAATGGAACGAACGAGCCCGTGGATCGAACGGTTTCCTCGATCACGGGATTACAATTTTCTTTCACGTTGTTCCGCGTGAATAAACGCCGGCGATGGATGAAACGAGTGGAACCCGCGTTACTTTCAAAGATCCCCCCGCTTCATAGGGAATATTTCATGGTTCGATGTAGATATCAACCGGATAAACCGAGTCCGCCGAGTGGTGACGCTGGTGGAAACGAGAGGATTCGGACCGAAATGAAATTTGCCTCGGCTGAAAGCTGAGCCATCATACGGCTTTGTCTACGAGTTGATAATGTTTCGGAACCAGCGCGATTCCATGGTGAAGCGAGGGACGAACGTTTCCAGCCCGGGAGGGAAAGAGAAATCGGCCGTGGCGCGCGGTGAACGGGACAGAAACGCGGAGAGAAAGAGGGTTGAAAGAGAGACAGAGGAAGCGAAACAGAGAGAGAGAGAGGGTGCAAGGGAGAATTATCATGAAAGGGGTGGAAGAGAGAGAGACAGAGAGAGAAAGAGAAATTACCGACGGTCAATGACAGAGTTTCCTGCGGTTTTCTCCGTTCGTCCGGCTGCATTCACGGCTCGGTAACCTGGCAATAAATCCACTCTATCCCGCTCTCTCCATACCCTCGGGCAGCCTCTTTGCCCCGCCAGTCCTCTCGTCTCTTCACTCACTTACCCTGTCCTGCGTGCGTATCATACACAAGTCCCTCGTTCCGAAATTACCCGTTCCGAGCGTCACCGCTACAATCGCGCCCCCCCCCCCTCCCCCCTCAAATCAGTATAAATCAAACGCGTGATTAGCTGCACAGCGAGCGCCTGTCAATTTCGTAAGACACCTACGTATGGACGGGAAAGCTCGTCGCTGAAAGCTCGTTCAGCCGCGTTTGCGGTTGTCGTTCGGTCGAAATTGCCGACGATTTTACGAAACGTTTATAACCTCGGTTGTCTTTCGTTTTTTCGCGTAGCTATTTTGCGAGCAATCGTGTATTAATTTTGTCGACGTGTTTCTTTCTTGGTGAAAATCGCCAACAGTTCAACGAATCGACTGAAATTTCCTCGCCGTAATTCTGGAATGTCTTTTGATCTGAACGGCAACTATTATCCCGCGAAAGGGTTGAGAGACTAAGCAGTAATTTTTTTTTTTGATAATTATCAAATGGAAAGTTACAATTTTTTTTTTCTTTCTTTCTTTTTCGAGGTATACAAATGTGACTTTCAGTTTTCGAAACTTTTTCTTTAGCTCAGAGTGATACGAAACGAAGGAGTTACACGCCAGTTTGAAAATGTCATTTAGATTGCTGGTGGCCATCGTCGCAATGGAACTTTCGAAATAAAAAGTTCCAATTAATTAGCAAATAAAAACATACTGCGTAAAATGTAACGTGCGATATTTTTCGCCCTCTCTCGATTATTGTAATCGTTTACGACTTTTCTCGGTAAGAGTAAGTGTTTTAACTTTAAATTGTCACATTTGTAGCAATTTTTATAACGATAGGCGTGTATTATGTCTGGTTTATGTTTTTGTACGACATGTCTGAAAATATGCAGTCAGAGTATATTTTTCAGTTACATGAAATCGTTTATAGAAAATGTTTTTTTCATCCAAACGAAAAGAGTTTGGATTTATATTTCTCATCTCTGCGTGGCTTTCTATTTTTTTTTCGCAATATTTGTGCAACTGTAATCGCAAACGATCCACGACCCGTGAGAAATACATAATAACTGTCTCTTGTGAATTAAATACATAGTAGTGGAAAAAAGATAAGTTTAAACAAGTCAGTAAGTCAATTTTCAAAACTCGATTGTGACATATAGGTTGTAATCGCTCGAGGGAATAAAGTATCGAATCATATTCCAAGCGATTCGAACTTTTTATCGCGCGAGTAAATATGTATTTTGCCGCACGTTTTAGTAAGCCAGAACTCTTGAATCTAATCAATCTTATTTTCATCTGTTCTCTTTTCCATTTCCAAATATCCTTCCTAAGTTTCCTCTATACATACAGACTCCTTGTCCCTTTTCTCTTTCTCCAGATAAAAGCGAATTCACTTGATCCCTTCGTCTTTCAAGAGCACCATGCTTGACTAAAGTAATTTAACATTAATTCCTTATTTTATCATTCCTCGTATTCAACTCTGTTTTTCTACATCTGCTTTCATCTCCTTCACTTTTCGTCCTGCCCTCTGTAAATGTTTCCTTTTGTGTGTCATTCGCATGCTATTCCTTTACAATTCTACCTGTATAATATACTTTTATATTACAATTTTATTATATATATATATTACATATATTATTATAATATATAAATATGTATTTATTATATATATTTTATATTGCAATTAAACAAATTGAGATATTCGAAGGAAATGGCAGCTACTCGCGATCTTTCGACATCCTCCTCGAGCACGTGCGTCAAAGTTTGTCCGATCATTCGCTGCTCGACTCGGAAAGAAGAGCAGAGTCGCCCGAAAGAGGGGAAAGGCGGCACGATTCGCTGAAATCGGTGAATTGTTTTCGCTGGCGAAAGTACGGTAGATTGGTTCCCGTGGCCAGGTAGAGTTGCGCGAAGCTATTCGATATTTAGTTCGGTCGAACGATCAAAGAGCGTAGTTGGAATCGACGTTCCCAACGGTGGGCCGCCGTGAGTATCGACGGTCTCCACAGACTTGCAACGCGGTCCAATTGTCGTGGCGCAAATTACACCTTGGCTGTGCCTCGATGTCGTCGTCGTCGTCGGGAAATCTCCTCTTCGGAGGACGGGCGTCGTGCTACAGCAATTAATCATCGCTACTTGCCAACAGTTACGTCCGCAACGCACGTCGTAATCGGCTCGTCTTCTACGTAACTACACCACCTACGAATACGGTGCGGCATGTATATCGCGAATTCTGAATTCCTCCACTTCTCTCTCTCTCTCTCTCTCTCTCTTCCTTTCTTCCTCCTCTACTTGCCACTAAGAATGACTAACGGGGGTAGAAAGATCGTAACGTTATATATGTACATACGATGGTAACGCGGTATTATTTTAATTAAAGCGCAAACGATTGCCCATTCGGCGTGTTACTGTATCGTACGATCGACACGAGACATTTGCCACGTGGTTTATTCAACACGTTCAGTTTCTATGATGGTCACTAGTAGACTGGCCTTCCTACTCTTCCTATAAATCCCAAGGCAAAAAGGAAACACACCTTATGTGTGTTTAGATAACAGCCACAGTAGTAAGGAGAAGCCGAGAGTTTCGATACATGTCATTGAAACTCTATTAGAATAGTCCAAATAGAGATATTATTGACATATCTCAATTCTTCACATGTGTAGTGAAGGATTCTAATTATGTATCGCAAGTTGTTCGTGTTTGTCGTCATAACTGTCTTCAACTCGCGCGTCAGTACAGCGACTATACGTTGCGAACCACCGGATTATTTCTTATGCAACAACGGAAAATGCATTTCGTCTGCCTTCCGCTGCGATGGAGAAAGCGAGTGCGGTGATGAATCTGATGAAGTGGACTGTAAAGGCTTCCAAGTTGACTTCAAAATAAATCGTTGCGCTGTAGATGAGTTCCAATGCTCCGATCATTCTTGCATACCGATAGAAAACTTTTGCGACGCGAGAGCTGATTGTTGATTCCGATGGAAGTGACGAGCATGATGACTGCGTGAAAAACTTGCAATGCGATAGATTCAAATGCGAATTATGTATTTTCTTATATTATGTGTCGTAAAATAGAGAGTTATCAACATGAGTAGCCTTGGGCTATGGATTAGCCATGTGTATCGCGTCGAATATTATTATTACCGAGGAACAAAATGTCCTGGAAATGCAGAAACGAAAATGTAAATATTGTCGGTAGCCTCGAAGCGGACAGGGTCGAACAAGTTTGCATATTTATGCCCCTCAGTCGTACGGAAGCTATCGGAAGCGTAACATTCCGTGTGAAATACGTTCAGTTAAATGCGTATTAATATTTGTACGAAACGCGTCGCGAGAAAGGGTGAAACACACGCGATATCGATATTGAACGAAGAATTGTTATTCCGTGACGAGAAATAGCCAAGACAGTTAACAGAAGTCGTAAGGTGATGGTGAATTTATCAAAAGATCTCGAAAAAGAAAGAGTCGCGGATAACTGCAGTGTCTAACAGCTCGAGATAAATGCGCTGCAATACGTACAGCATCAAATTCTTGATTGCTAGACAAATTATAGAGGAACTGGAGCTACGATAAATGTGAGCAATGTTCGACGTTTTTTGAAAAATCATGAACGCCCGGAACGACGAAAATTGCAATGAAAGCCTCGATCAAAGCAAGAGCGTGAGCTGTGCTGTGTGCAATTTGCAAGGAAACATGTTTATACGAATAAGAAACGGCAAAGAGTCACATTTAGACGGACCTGATGGTCTTCACTACTGTTATCATGATTCACGAAAGGGGCAACAACTTCTCAGTCGTCGACTATGGTAAGATGGGAAATAATAAAATTTATTACAGTAGACTTAAATAGTAAAAAGTATATTGAATCGACTGACGAACAAATTAACACGTATAATTAATCAAATTAATGATTAATTAATTGAAACGTATTTATTTTTCGAAATAAGTGTACTTTTTAACATAATGAAAAGGAAGTCATATTGAAACAATTATCAAATTCGTTCTCTTTTGCTTCTGTCCATTGTTTTTCACGAAATCTGCTAATCATTTTGATTCGCTGATTATTATCATATTTTTATTTTCTTTTTAACGATACAAAATGTATTTCAGGAAGTTTGATTTATGTTACTTGTACGTGTTGATAAAAGTACTAGAGATTTTATATACTTTGTTTAATAAAAAGGAATTTTTAGAGTATACTGTCTTTTGCTCTGATTAAAACAAAGAATTTTAATCCTCAGTACCATAATTTTTATCGATAGAAAGGAATTTATCGATATATTTTTTCTCATCTATACTTTATCGTAGAAGTAATTTCTAGTGTAATAATTTTTTACACAAGTGAACGTAACACCAATGTTATACCATGTTTGAAGTTATGTACTATAATGTTGAGGCAATGATCGGACTTTTACATTAGTATTACACAAATTATTACGTATACGAGGGAGAAAGAGATTTGCAGTTGAAACAGAGCTTGTTTTACTAAGAATTGACAAAAACCAATAGAATATTTCTAAACTGATAAATTATTTTCAAACTCAAAAGAGAAGATCTAATTTCAAATCAATAATTTGTTATGTTTCCGACGTTTCAGAGTGAAATTTATAATTCAAGTCATAGATTCAAGAATTGGTACAAACGAAAGTACAGACTGAGAAAAAAACTAGCCAACACTGTGAAATAGAAAAACAAGTTCTCATTTCACTTTCGCTGCAACGTAACTTTTTTTTTTTTTTTTTTGTTTTCGAAAAGTTAAATATTCCATCCCGTAGACAAAACGTATAAATTTCGACGTGGCAGTCAACGTGTTAATCGCGTGCTACCCGTGTATTCCCTCAATCATCGTTTAAATCGCGCAATGCGTTGTCTGATTCACGACCCCTCGCTTTCTCCCTCGCTCCACCATTTTACAACAGTGTACACTATCGCGACACTATATACCACCGCGAATCGAAATACCAAATCGCTCGCACAACAGGTACGAACCTTTTGGGATGAAAGCTCGCGGCGTTTTCCCCCTGCAAGAGAAAACAGAGAACTTTCTGCAGAAAATTTCTCCTTGAAACGCACGCGGTCTTTCCCAGAAAAAGAGAGAGAGAGAGAGAGAGAGAGAGAGAGAGAGAGATTGTTTCATTCTCAGCTATCACTTAATTCAGTTTCGAAGGTTTGGCGAACAATTTAAGTGGTTGTTATTGTTTTACGTGAAACGATTGGGCACCGGTTGTTGTACTCCGTCGATCTTGTTACTCAGTTTTCTTTACTTTCGTGTACAACGCAACAACAACGATAACATTTACCGGCGGATAACTTTGGTGAAAAGTTACGCGCGATAGAATGAAAAAAGACACGATAAAATAAAAAAATGTAAGCTGAAAGCGACATTATAATATATAAACGATGCGACGTTGGTTTGGTGACACGTATGATTTATCTTTGGAGGAGAAGTGAAATCCCAAAGATTTGGCGATTGATTTGCTTACAAACGCACCTGCAATTACTCGATACTATGATTTGCAAAAGTTTCACAGAGAAATTTCAAAAAATTCCAGCCACGATGTGTAAATTTTTTGTTAGCTTTAGAATGGTCTCAATGATGCTTGTCACTTTAAAGATAAACTGTAAATCAGATAAAAGATTGTTCAATTGCAAAGTAGTTTGAATGAATTTAGGAGAGGATTGTTTGCCGGATTCTTTTCTTACATTTCTTTACTAGGTTACAAAAACTCGATGTATTACAAAAATCGGATGTACAATGCGCGACGAAGTTTAGTCTGTTTTCAGGAAAAGTTGACTCTTCGAAAAATTCTGAAATGTAAAATGTTAAAGAATTAATTGCAATCAATTGCTGGTGATAAGTAAGGAAATTTTGAAACAGTGAGTAATTCAAAATTCAACTATTTATCGGAGCAAAGACAGGACAAGATAAAACTAATTTTTAAAACTACTACGTAGTATGTGCAACCTGTGCATAGGCAATGGAGAGCGTGAAAACGCGTGTGCTCGCGAATCGATAGTAAAACGTCAGCTAGATAAATTAGGAAGAACTGGCCAGGGGCTAGAGAGACTGATGTGTGTAATGTGTGCGTATGTGTGTGTGTATGTGTGTGAGAGAGAGAGAGAGATAGAGACGCGGTCGCGTGTACCTGCGCGAATCCTGACAAATGTTTGGACGATTTACCCTTAGCGAAAACCGGGGAGAACCGGGCAGATCGATGACAGAGTTATTTGAAATTTGAACGTGGCTCGTTACTCGCGATGGATTTTTTGCTCGATGACGGTGAAACGCGTGTTCGCGAGCTCGTAAATATTTCGTGTAAACAGCCGCTTGACAGGTTATCCGATTATACGTCCGCAGTCGGCACGGGGGTGAGGAAGAGAGAGAGAGAGAGAGAGAGACTTTACATAAATATTCCGCTCTCGTCTCGTAATGCTGTCCTACCGAGTTAGAAGTAACCACACCACACCACACCAGAAGTAACCAGTTTTCGGCCAGTTCGCCGTGTGTATTTCAGTTGGTTTCGCGTAAGCGCTCAAGGCACGCGTTCCGTGCACTCGCGAGGGTGGTACACACCGTGCAGAACCGTTGCCTCGACGTTCTCGGTGTGATCGTCGTGTTCTGTTACCGGAAAAGTTACTATCGGAATCGGGTATCGCGTCGTCCCTGCACGCCACGTACGATACGCGATATGTATGTCGCGTGTATCGTAAATTCCAACGAGATTAACAGGAGTGAAATGCTACGGTGCGAGCCGAGCAAAGGGGCTAATTAACACTGTAACACAGTGTGGTTCTCAGACCCGGTCGCTGAATCTGTTCTTGGATATTTCTAGCTGGTTCTTTTTGTTTTTGAAATCTTCTCGGATGGATATGAAAAAATTGTTATTGTTGATTTCAATGTTTCGTGTTTCGCTCTTAAAAATTTTAGCCTTCAAATGTAAATGTCACGAACTCTTCGGTGGATATCGAAAACTTGCGAGTATTCAGTATTTTAAATATAATATACTCAGTTATAGCTGACACTACAATTATAATGATTGGTGACGCGTGTGTGTGTGTGTGGAGTTGAATACTTTTTCATAATTTATCTAGTTTAAAAAATTCTTTTCACTGACAACAAATACGTATATATATCTCTGTAAGTGTGGAATATTTTTTCAATGATTTATTGTAGTTTGATAGTTATTTATTCAAAAAAATAATCAGCGAATGTAACTAACTATAATACTATCGACTATCTTGTCATGAGAACTCGTGTTAATGGAGGAGTATATAAAGTGCAGGTCAAAGAGCTTTTTCTTGCACGCGCGTATTATTAGCGCATTCCAACAGTTTATATTCATTTATCTACACGTTTAGTGTTACCTTGTCGTTCTTTCATTACATGGTTATTCCATTATACATAATTAGAATTACATTCTGTAAATACTTGGTATCACCTATCGGTTTCTGATGAAAATCATCGGTTAACAATTATCGATCAATAAATCGTCGATTCGTGTAGGTTCCAAACTCTCGAGAGGCGAGAATTGTGCATAATCTTCTTAGTCTGATCAATTTTAATATTCACATCCTCTCATCCTACCAAGCGAGCTTTTCTCCTTTACCCGTGCTCTTTGACGTTTGACCTGACTGATCCAATTACTATGTCATATAATTGCGCCGTCACACACGATAGGCACATTGACTTTTTCTCGGATTCTCTCGAAAATATTTTATATAATTGAGGAAATCCACTGATTTTCTCTCCTCCGCCTCAGTGGTTTTTCGTTCATATAATGTGGGAGTTCTGAATTGAAATAAGTGGATTCAATCAGCAGGAGTTCATTTAATCCGGCATACTGACTGAAATTTGATTCAAAGATCAATGAAGTCTATTGATTCACTGGAGTTTTGCCGTATTCTCCATCTTAATGGATTATTAAATGTCCTTTGTTATTGAATCTCTGACTCGCAGTGTATTAGCAGCGTATTTAATTAAATCATAATCATGAATAATTTTGAATCGTTTTTTTCATTTATTTTATTGTCCTCTTTTAATTAAACTTTTTCTATAAATGATTATCGCGTTACTGTTTATTTTCATATGCGTTAAAATTCCAATATTATTAAGTAAACTGATTTCCATCTAAATTAAATGAAACTTCGTCAATCAATATGTAGTTAATTCACAATCAATTTCTAATTTGTTTCTTCTAATTTGAATGTGATATGATTTATATGTATGAAATATTAAATTAATTAAGGACTTGCTTTTTAATTTTATGAATAGATTCATCAATGAACCGAAAGATCGGAATTTTCACTGGAATTTTTTCTCCATCATCAATATACATCTTTTTCGAATTTTATGTATATGTATATATTAAATAACACAGAATGAGATAGTTTTCGGTATATCGCCATTTTGTACAATGAGACTCTCAAGAGGCTGTAATTAACATTAGAACTACCGACAATTGAAACATAAAATTTTCGTCGGAGGCATTGAAGACAAAAAAAAGAAAAAAAATGGAGAAACTTTGTAATAGCATATAAGCTTTCTATTCATATGTTTTACGAAAAATTATTTAAATGTTTACAAATATACTGTTCCACGTCTGTAAAATGTCTAATGAAAATTATATAAATTGGCTCACATTTTGATCATTTTGGTAGCTCGAGCGTTAAATTCATCGACGTGTCTCGAATTTCTCAACGTTACAGACAGTCAAGAAAACAAACTTGGAGCAATTCTCCGAATCAACTGAACAAGGGAGAATTGATAACAAAATGTCTCGATGTGAGAGAAAAAATGGCGATCGTACACGAAAAGACAGAGAGAGAGAGAGAGAGAGAGAGAGAGAGAGAGAGAGAGAAAAGAACAGGTGATCCCGGAGATACAGATCGAAAGAATATGCAGGTTCGCGTTTTCGCTCTACCTCCCCCCCCCCCCCCGCCCCTTTTTTTTTTTTTGCCCTCCCAGTTGCCTGATTGCCTGAAGCGAGCCGCGAACGCGCCTCGTGTATCGGATGTATTTCACGAGGGATGAATCGCGGCTCCTATGGAATTCGACATGGTTCCGCTCTTACTCGGAGCTCGCGCCGCGCCATCCACTGCGGATGGACGAAATCGCGGCATGGGATGGCGCGATTGCAACTACGCTAGGTGTACATCTATTGCAATATCCACGACGAGCCGGTGCACGTCTCGTTGCACTGGGAGGCGAGCGTCGCGAGCCAACGAGAACCGAGTATAAATTAATGACGACGCCGGGCTATAACGTTAGCGAGACGTAAATCGAGAAAAATTGACTATGGAACACTCGCTAACAGGCTAATTCCGCGCTGGCTGGCTGGCTGACTGGCGAAGTTTGTTAAAAAATTGTTGCAAATACGGTGGTCTGATGTGATAACGACGCGGACCCGGAGGGAACACGCGGGCTCTCTCATTGTCCCGTTAATAAAATAAGTGCGATATGGAGGGGGAGAAAAAATTGTTCGCGCCCCGACACGTGGTAATACCTTTCCATTTTCCGATACTTTCTCAACCAAGAGGATGGGAGAGGGTGGTGAAACGTGAAAATCGTCCGGATGAAACGTTTTCAGCGTTTCTCTGTTTGTTTCTCAGGGACGAGTTCTCCCATGGGGCGCAGGCGAGAGGGGGCTGGCGGATGCGGTCGTTAATTAATAAAGCGAGTAGAAGAAGCCATTAGTCGGCAATTTGTTGAACTCGATATTCGTGAGGGGATTTAAAGTACACTACGGCGGAGGAGATGGATGATGAAACGAGGCGAGACGAACAAGGCGCCGGTTCGTTTTAGAAATGCGGCATAATAACGAGCAGAACCGAAGACGAATACGTTAATCGATTGTTCGCGCTTGGACGGTGGAATAATCGCGATGCACGCCGGCCGAGTGAGGCGGCAAAGAGGGATGAAAAAAGGGCTGGAAAGAGGTAAACGACCAAGGGAGGAGCCGACGCGATGCGAAAGTATCCAGGCTCGTTACGTATTTTGCGGTTTTGCCGCGAGTTTTCAAACGATTCAGCGAACGATCCGGCGATAGATCTCCGCGGGGAAACTAATTGCCGACGCGCGGACTAGGTTCTTCTCAACCAATTAAAGGCTCTCGTCGACAAATTCGAGGCAAACGTGTTCCGCGTCGCGATCCGAAAGGAAACGAAGGTTGAGATGAGCGGGAGAAACGTCTGAATTAAAACGGATTAACGCGCCGATTATGAAGGTTGATTCTATTGGGATAAAAGTTGAAACTAACTCTTGAGTTTGATTCAGAATTTCGTTTCTTTGCGATGGAGAAAGATCGCTAATCGCAGCTGTTTATTGCAATTAAAAATCCAGGAGCTATATAATTGCTCTGAATAAATCATTTCGAATTTTAACAATGAGGTGATCAATCGCGAATGTTCAACAATCTGTTAATGAAATACCGAGGCGATGAGCAACGACGAAGGGAAAATTTTCATAATAAGGATGCACAGATGTGTAATTTTCATGTTACGTGATGTTGCAAAGAGTTAAGCTCTAATGAGAGAAGTTGGTTTTTATTAGTTTCCACGAACTCGAAGAGATTCAGAAATGGATTTCCCGGGGAATAATTGACGGTAACGAAAATTTTTTTTTTTTCAGTCTAGAGAGACGATGATAAAAGTAAGAGAAATCTGCCTCTCTCTGCTCGTTGTCGTTAGCTAATGATTAACCCGGAACGATACGCGCGAAGCTAGCACGATTAGACCGACAAAACGCGAGTGATGAAGTAACGAAGTTGTTGAATCTCAAGTGAACGACGACTCCCGAAGATTCGTGCAAGAGATTGTTCTGAATTTCGCTGGAGTTGCACACGATGCGCAGTTCGATGGTTGGAAATGCATCGGAGTCGCGTTGAATTTCCAGCCAGTCTACGCGGATTTTGAAAGGGGATGGAAAAGAGATGGCACGTAGTGGCGAAGTTGCGAGTGACTCGTAATTGAGGCACGAAATGTTTAACGAGGCTGTTACTGTTCGCAGCAACAAAACGAAAATATTTCTTCAGCTTCGAACAACGCAGACGAATTGTTGTAAAATTCGACAAAGGGCGAAAAAAAGAAAAAAGAAAAGAAAGCCAGCTCGTAAACGCGGGAGCAAGTTTGATCATGTGGTGACTCTGTTCTTATTAAAATTGTTACGAGGACAAAAAGCTGGCGAACGGCGAGAAAACACAAGAACGCAGGACGACGCGAGTTGAAAGTCAAGACCGGCCTTGGCTCTGTCGAATAGGATCCGTCGCTTAACTTTCACGCGCGCGGCTGCGGATTGAGAGCGACAGCAAACGGGGGAGGAACAGACACACGGCAGGGGAATAGAGCAACGCTAGTGGTAGAGCAGCACAGGTAGATAGAGATAGAGGGTTGGTTGTGGAAGAAGCGAGAGTGATGAGCCGTTGGCAAGGAAGGATAGAGAGAGAGAGAGAGAGAGAGAGAGAACGAGTGGATTCGGTGCGCGCTGCAGCACTGGCCAGGAATAAAGGGTGGCAGTAGTAGTGATATACTTTGGTCGGACATGCAATTAGTAGTGCTAGCGTGACTGCGGATCGGCAACCACCAGCGTACACCACGGGGAATGGCGCGAGGGAGAGATCGCGTACACTCTGGCCACGATACTGTCTCGACCTCGTTTCGGCCGGCAACGAGCTTCGAATTCCTCCTTCCAGATAGCTTCTTCTCGCTGGTTTAACATCGTGATTGGTGATCATCGATTCGGCGACAGAATCGTCACGTTGTAATTGATGAGACCATCGACGAGCAGGGAGAATATCACGTTGATATATAAATACACGTCGAGGCGATAGAATTTTCTGGTGTTATGTAATCGTAACTGTTGGATGGAGGAAAGAACTTCTCTGACAAAGTTGACGTCGCTAAATATTGAAAAGTGAGACATTTCTTATACACGTGTGATGTAATAAAAGCTGTTTCGAGACATAAAGTTAAGTTTAACAATTCGACGTGTTTAATGACGAAAAGATATTTGCATTTGCCAAGCAAGGTACTTTTAAAACGAGAACGTGACTTTGTATCTGACACGTCTCTGCGTTGACTGCACGTGAAATTTTTGAAACTTTCATCCGACGATCCGCTCAACGTTCATCCACTTCACTATAAATCGCTTTTCCTCTTTATTTTCTTTTTTTTTTTTTTTTTTTTTTTTGTTTTTTTTTTTTTTNTTTTTCATTGGATGACGTGTAAAGTCAACGACGATAATTCACGCCAGGCCCCGATAAAACCGGCAAACGCCAGAGGCGCCTAATAGTATTCCACTATAATTTATAATAGAATAGCCACGGCCCCGCAGCCAGACGGCTAAACAAGCCAGGAAATATGGCGGGGCCATTAAAAGCTAACGATTAATTAAACACGAAATAAATATTTGATCAACAAATTACGGCGATATTAATCTCCGTTTTGTGCGTGCCGGCCGTTTTGTGCGCATTAAGCGCGTCGTCCCCTTTCGCATTCGTTCGCTCGCCTCCGCCGATTGTCCGTTGGTAAATTCGCGGGGAACGCGATCAATTCCTTCTTTCAGCGAAAATATGCTGCTCGACGTTACACTAGAAATACGGGGAAATCGTTGCAGAAACTTTCGAACAACAGGCCGATTCGTAGAAACGTTACGTTTGTCCATTTTCGCATCGCGATCCTCGTATAGTCGAACAGTATAATTGCTCACGAAAATAGTCGCGTGCTTGCAGGGATTTTTTTTTTTATGGGGATGTATGAAACACTTTGAAGGTGTGGTAACACTGACTTGAATAGATTGTAATTCTATTCAAGTTCGAAACATATCTAAAACTATACGTAAAATCTACAAGCCGTTTTTTTAAAGAAAAATATATAATCTTTCGTCTTCTGAAAAATAATAATAGTGTGATTTTAAAATATATATTTTTATGTAAATCGAAAGGAACTGAAAAATAAAGTAGAAAATCATTGTTTCAGATCAATAGAACTAGGAGAAGTTTGCACTTTGCAAACATCGTGAAAGTATTGAAACAACTAATTATACATTATACCGACAAGTCTCCGTATTGGGATCATTTTCGTTCATTTATGCTTAATCCTTTGTCCCAGTCCACTATACAGACAGTCCAGATATCGCGTTTCAATTGGCCAGGTTCATTGTTCAGTCCTTTTGGACAGATTTCATTGTCATGCTCACACAAGTTCATCTCTCTCAGAGACTTTTACCAAGGTACTATCAAATGTTTAATCACAATATAAAATTTACTTGTTTCATCTTCAAAATTCCAACAAAACCAACGAGCTGCAATGAGCTACTACACTAATTAAAAATATAAATATAAATAAAAATGTATATAAATAAATATAAATATAAATATAAATATAAAATATAATAAAAAATATATAAAATATATAAATATAATATAAATAAATATATATAATATATATATAAATATAAATATAAAATATAAAATATATAAAAAAAGTAAATATAAATATAAATAAAAATGTATATAAATATATATAAAATATAAATATAAATAAAAATGTATATAAATATATATAAATATAAATAAAAATGTATATAAATAAATATAAATATAAATAATATAAATAAAAATGCCAAATATAAATAAAAATGTATGCACAGTTTGCGGTGAACTTTCGAATTTATAAATTACACTAGAATCGTGTTGATCATCTTTTCTTGTAATATTAATTTTATACAACGTACATAAAGTGCGCGTTGCGTGTTCAACGTGCGAGTATTTATTTTTTAATTTCTCCTCTCGCGTCCAATCGTTATTAATCGCGCATTGATCGCAAGCCTCCCTCTTCTCTCCAGGTGCGTAAGATTTTCGACAAATTTCATGCTACATTTACTCCGATGGATCGCGATGTTTCGAAGTTCCTTCGCAAGAGTGTCTCGGTGGACGCTTCTCGAAACAAGTTGAACGCGCGCGCGGACTATAAACGAAACACCCGACGACGCAAAGTATGATGCATCGCGGCTAATTTCAGCGCTCGCTTGTCCGATATCGACAAGAGCGGCGACGCCGTTCCATCTTTTTTCTTGTTTTTCCACAAAATACACGTGCACACCTTTTGTTATCCGTTCGATTTACGCGCCGGTGTTAAGTGGGAAAGTTTGTTTAGCGAGAGTTCATACAAAAACGAGCGGGATAACCGAAGGTAATTGGCTGTGCCCTGGTGTTTCCGTGCGTTCACCTTCTCCTTATTTGCGGTTTCGTACACGCGAGTCCCTCCTCCTCCTCCTCCTCCTCCTCTTTTCGTCGTGTTGAAACGGTGGTGGTAGCAAGTATCGGGAAAGCAAACACGTGACACGAATCAAGTCGATCAACATGCCAGCGTGATACGCCGATTATAAAGGTCCGGTGAATTTTCACCGTAATATTGCTCGCTCCGTTTATTACACTTTTAGAAATATTCGTCGCGTTCTCTCGCGTATGTTCGCCGTCGGCTTTCTTAGGGCCGTGTTCGCTGCGGTTGACGTCAATTGCTTGCATCAGCGTGCACACGGTGCGTCGCGTTAGCGTGTCGTCGATTAAAAATATTGGAATTCTTGGTGGAGCTCGACTTTTTTGAAAGTAAGTTGTCTCGATCATTTTGTAAATGAAGCGTGGAGATTTATTCCACGTGATACCGCGGCTCTTCGAACGTTATGCGTCTTCGTTTCGATGACACGCGACACACCGCGAATTGAGCTTCTCTCCAGTGGCAGATTGATTACGCTGCGCGATGACTAATGAAATGTTCGGCTTAATTGGCATCACTGGAAATTTAACGATACGGATTTTTGGCGCGTGAGAGCCCTTGCGTCTAGAGAGGAAACCGTAACAGACGGTTGTTATTATTATTACTATTTGGCGACAGTCGTATTTTTCAGCAATATGTTCAGTGCATTCGACACGTTGACTGTTATTTGTCACATGATGATCGAAATTTTGTTCAGAATGATTAGAAGAGGACCTGCAATTAGACAGTGTTGACACACTGATAGTAAAAGTGCTGCAGTATATTTTTACAGTGTGGTATATTTCAATACGTAAAACTCACTAGAGTTTCAAACTCTTGCTACTGTTACAATAAAGATATCGAGAAACGTGGGAATTTCGATTATTTTCGATCTCCTAATTTCGAGACTAAATTTGGTATCAGTTTCGTTGGTGTCAATTGATCAGTGTGTTAATGGATATCGATTTCTCCGATCTTTTACGTGAACTTTTACAGAAACTCAATTCAACATGACTATCGTTTGACGTCAAATTTCGTTAATTACACTTTAAATTATTAAGGGGACTTTTCGAAACACTGTTTGTTTCTTCGCTGTCAATCATTCGGCAAAATGTATAAAATATAAGCCACTTCTAGGGAAGGTGTCGAGCGTGTCATCGTTTACGGCTCGGTCTTCGAAACTTTGGAACGGATATGCATGCAGAGCGAGGTCCACACGTGCAGCCGCGTAACGTCACAGCGAATATCAACCGCAGACTTCCACGAACGTTACCCCGGTGAAAAATACCGCATGCAGACACGTCACAGAGAGCTGCGAGTCACTCTATCATGATTAGTCTCCATCGTTCCCCCAAAGGGATGCTTCGCGTTAGTTTCAGTTCAAAGTAAGGCGATAGCTGATTAATACGCGACGTATAATTAATCCTAGCTTCCATTAGCGAAGACTTGGATTTGCCTGAATCTCGATCTCTCCCTCCCTTCCCCTCTCTCTCTCTCTCTCTCTCTCTCTCTCTCTGCAGTTTCCCTATTTTCATGTCAGCAGTATGTGCTTCCGACGATGTGTGATTATCGGTCCAACCCAAGAATTTTCCCCCGCTAAAGCGATTTCGTGCCCACTATCGTGTCGTCGCGAGTTCTCTCGTTGCTTTTTAACCTAGCGTTACTTTCCTCCCCCGTGCTCGTATCGCGATCGCGTTCGGCCGCAAGGAGGATCGATTTCTGTCAGAATCGAGGTCTGCACCCGGGGCCGCGGAATAAAATTTTCACCGGCCGCCTCGGCGCTGCTCGACTTTCGCAACACGTCTTCAGCCGAAAGACGAATTTTCGCTTCATGAATTCCAATCGTCCAATTCGGCAAAAGTATTTTCGATGGCGGTGAGGGTGGTATTACGGCTCCCTGTTGGTAATTCGGGCCTGTTTCTCCCTCTCGAGTTTGACGAGGCTGATGGTAAAGTGAAATTTTGGTTGAAACAACAACGTCAGCCATCGTTTTCAGAAAAAGAAAAGGAAACAACAACTGACGCTTACACGCAACTGTAACACGTCTTTGTTGGTTGAAGTTGGAAAAATATAAATAGTTCAAGGTTCATCTTTTCTGCAGGAATATTAGATATAATTTTTACTATTTTTCTCTTTCTGCGTAACAAAGGATTGAAGTAAAAATTTTAATTTTATTGAACGTGTCGTATGAAAAAGAAAAAGACGGAGCAAATTTTACGAAATTGAAATTAAAATATATTTCGAGCTGGTTACTCTTTGCTCGTGTCTGCATCTTGATACTTTTTTAATACATTATTGCAAGAAAATGACTCCATTCTTGAATCTTTCTTTTTCTTCCCGTAGCAAAAAGAAAGACACAGTCTCTTACAGTTGCTTTGGTCGCTTTTATGACTGAAATCGAACATTCGATCTTGTGCTTTTCTACAAAACTAAGTTCCATACTCGAAAGTAACGAGTCTTCACTTGTCGCTTGTCGAATTATTATCTATTTGTCTTATTGAAATAATCTTTATTTCTTCAATTTTGTAATTCCAATTCGAAACTAAATTTTTTTCATCATTCTTTCCTCGTTATCAAACTGTCGTACATCAAACTTCTTCCCTCGGAATTATTCGTTTCGCGTGAATAATCGAAATTTAAAATAAACTCTATTCCATACTTGAAAAGATGTTGCTCGCGTTCGCCGATCTCACCTTTTCCGCGAGTTTATTCGGAAAATAGGGAAAAACCGTATATTTATCGCGGTGATCGATACGAGCCGTGCCACCGCGTCGTCGTCGCGTTGAGCCGCGAAAGCTCTCCGTTGAATAAGGATCCAGATCGAAGGAAGAATGGCGGAAGATAACAGCGACGGAATCGTTTAAAGTTAATTAATGGCGCGGTATCTGCGAGATCGCATCGAGCAACAATGTGTCTGGCGGGAAGACGATCGCGAACCATCGTGCTGGAAAGAAAGCACAATCTACAATGAGAGTATAATAAAAGTCTGTGGACAAAGGGCGTGCATCGGGCGCTGTATACCACCTTTTCGACCCCTTCTCGCGAATGTCCGTTCACGTTGAAGCTTCTTAGCGGAGATTTACACGGATCCCTTATCTAGCCATCGTTCACGTCATCGTGACGTGTTGATCGCGCGAAATGCGAATATCCGAATAGCTATATTCGATCTCGCGCCGATAATAAAAAAGGAGAAGATTCGTTTAACCCTCGTGTCAGTTTTGACGCATTTTTGTTCTAAAATTTCATGCTATTATATAAGTGTTTACATATGTGTTACATAACAGAGTATTTTTTTATTATTTCTAATATTTAACGTGTAACATTTTTGATAATAGTCAAAGTTGCAAATAACATTCGCAGTCAATTAACGCATTGACTGCTAATTATTATTATTATTATTGTACCACAATTATACATTTGAATTTTTAGAACATAATTGCAACAAGTTCGAAACAAATGATCATAACGTTAGACGAAAATAGAAGAAATAAAAATTGACTTACACGAGAGTAAGATTTGTGTGAATCTTGCACGCAATTCAATATATGTTGGTAAAGAAGTTTGAAAATTTAATTATTTGTTTTTTCGTTAGTCGTTAATTTTTACCATTGTGTCAATTTGACACCAAAGAATAAATTCGTTGTAATGCGACATTGTATCATTTGGTATTCCTACTCATTGTCACTAGCCAAGAAGTTAAGTCTAAGTCATTAACTAACGATGAAAAATTCATTTATGGGACTTTAGAAATATAATTAAGTTAAAGTACGTTTTACACGGGCTTATAATTAAACAATAGCTATATAATAGCTTGTAGCTAAACATTTTATACAACATTACAAAAATTTGAAATATAAAAATTTAGAAAACATTTTGTACAATATTACAAAAATTTTAAATATCATAAAAATTTTAAAAACATTTTATACAATATTACAAAAATTTGAAACCATTACAAAAATTTAATTATCACAATTTACATTTACGATCGTAAGTCACGACATTCATATTTCTGCAGTAATTGTACTTCTTCGCGAAATTGCTGTTTCACGCTTACATCACGCGTAAAAAGAAATTTGCACAGCCGAGGTCGCATGTATTTTTCTAACAAACTCTCGAACAAACCCCGGCGCAGGGGCTCAATTGCTGTTGATTCGTCCATTGAGGGGAGAGTCTTTCCAAAATCTGCCGGCCTCGAGCGCATTAACGAAATTAGCGAGCTGCGAAAGCGAAATCAAATTTCGTCGGAGGCGAAATAGGAACGACGCGGCGCGAACTGCGAGACACTCCGAAAAGTAGCTTCGCCCAACTGCTTATACAAAGCTTCTTTTAACGAGAAATCTGCGCCGAGTTGTCCAGCAGCCAGCGTTTCCCAGTCGGACAGTATTGTCGCGATACTAATTACTTGTTTCAGCCATCATTGAATGCAATTAAGGGTATCGTGCTCGTTAGAGATGCAATTCGTATCGGTAACCTCTTGGCAACAAATTCGTCTCTTCTGCGTCGACATCTCTCTAGAGATGTCTCGATACAAAGCAAGGCACGCGATCCAGCATTCGTTTCTTTCAGGAATTGAACCGAAAAAACGCGACTGGTTTCTTTTCTTCTCCTCTTTCTCGAGAAAAAAAATATTACTCGCGATAATGACGGCAACAACGTCGAATTGAAGTTAAGAAAGCAGAGAAACGCGGCCACTCGAGCGCGTGTCGTCTTGATTTCGGCCGTTTACCTTTGGATACGCGGCGATAACATCGTTTAAAAACGATTTCGACGATTTCAAACGTTCTTTGCACGTTGCGCCTTTGCCGCGAACGAAAGGCACGCGACGATGATCGATTCGACCCGTGTTGAGCTTGATTCGTGCCAATGGTCAAATCACGATCTCTTCTTCACGTCGGCGATTCGTAAAATTTTGCTGTACGATTTCTTTCCTCCGCCGTTTTATTAAATTGCAGATATTAGGATCAGATGACAAAATCCTAGAATTTCTTGAATCATAAACGTTAAAATCGATAAAACGTTCGATGAAACGGCGAAAGAGAATCGTGCAGGAAGATTTTAAGAGGTAGAGCGAAGACTTCTGTTTTCAAAACGCCTTCACTTCTTTTAAAACATAAGTGGCAAAATATAATATTGAATCAGCAGGTGCGAAGTTTGCGAGTTCTCAGCTGCAATCTGACCTGACCTAAACCTTGCTATTATTTGAATAACAATCCTACGTAAATGCAAGTTCATTTTTCACCGCTTATGTGCTTGGAGTTAAGAATGTTACGTAACAAGTGTGATTTTCTTTTTGTTTACAGGTAACTATTGGATCACGATTCGTTCCACGCTTCGGAGGAAGTGCACGTTATGGTTTCTCCCTCTACGCGACATACACACACAGTCGAGGCCCCCTTGGTAAATAATTATCTCCACTTTATTTGAATACGACATTGATAATTCGTGACGTGTGTCTACAACCTCTGATCGTTGAATTAGGAATAGCACGATTTGCATGTTCGTAATAAAATTGGTGTGATTGAAATTTTAATTCAATTAATTTTATTTGATTTGATAATCCATCGAATTATGAAAATATCACACACGTACGTATCGATGATTTGTATGTTATTGCACGTGATGTATAAATTATTGTTTATTACTGCTGACGATGAGTGTTGCGAGTGTGATAATGTTATTATAACTGGCGAGTAACTAAACATCGAGTGGGTGTTTATGCCCGAACATCAAATATAACAGAGCTTTTATGGACTTTTAGAAATCTGTTATCATGAAAAACTATTAAATAACTTACTAATAATGGCATTAATTATTCAGTATTGTATTCGAGATCCTTCAACCGTACGGAAAACTTGAAAGATATCTAGTTTGATCTCGATTCAATGGACAGGGGTTGTAAAAGCGCATGCAATCGTGTTGCCAATTTTTCGTCACTGATTCACCAGTCGATAACGATCCCCTCGGTTAATTAAATCTTGGCGCAGGTTGCGTTTGCTCGTACGTGAAGAAGTTCGCGGGGGGGACGAACGCGCGGACACAAAAATAAAGGGGGACATTGGTTGCTCTAATTGCGCACATTCTCGACTAGCTATGTCAGCGGCGATAAAGCCGATCGACGGTAGCTCTTTGACGGATTATTGAAAATCGATTTGCCCGGTAGCCAATTAACCACCGAGTCATTACCGGCCGTAATTATGCCGATACTGATCTCGGAACGCGTTTCAATTGATAATAATAACGATAATGGTTATGTAGAACTCGAATGGCCTCGAAAGTGGATCGTTCGCCCGGTTGTCGCTACTGTCGCGGAGAGTTACCGTCCTTGCCGCCGTAACCATTGCCCCGCCTGTCCAAACCTTCGCTACCAATGGCCGTGTTGTTTCTCGCTTGAAAAATGCATGCAATAACGCGGCTAATTTTCTGTACATGTTGATTACGCCAACGAAATACGCGGATCGAAACGCGCCGCGAACCGCGAGGAAAGGATTCTTTCGCTGTTTTCTCCCCTGCGGATCGTAGGTCAAAAGGGCGTTGGTGGTTAATTATAGTCATTGGTTATTACGATTGGCTCTATAACGCCATTGTCAAATGATTTTCATCGGTCAGTGTACTCGAATGAACAAACTGTGGATGTTCATACAATTGTTGGGAGTTTAACACTAGAGTTACAAAAATGGTCAGAACGGCCAATTTTTCGTAGGAAATTTTACAGAAATTTCTCTCCGGCATTTCTGTGAAAATTTAACAAATTTACGACAGTGTACTATGATTTGAATTATTTATTGAGCAGAAATATGGATAAAAGTTTGTGTTGTGCGTTCGTCTCTAGCAAGTTTTGTACTTTGGCCTTTTAATGTTAGAATTATAAAATTCATGCAATGCGCGGATATTTATAATATACCAAAATGGTCGTTATAATGCTCAATAGATCAAATAAATTTCCCCTAGACTCCAAGATTTTTAATTAGTCTTAATTGTATGAATATCCATAGTTTACTAATAAATTTAAATGCATGTGTCATTAAATAGCTACATCTATCTTCTTCTTTGTCAGGGACTTTTATCTTCTAATTCATTCTTTTTTTACATACATAATGTATTTTGACATTTCGCCAGTATTGCATTGTTATTGCAAAATTTAGAACCAATCAGAAAATATATACGTGAGTTTAAAAACTTGATATACTTTTCATGATGCACTAGATTTGTGCTAAATGTTTCGCTAGATTTTTAGAATTTTCGAAAAACCTAACGAATGCAATATATCAGCAATCGGAATTTCGTACTAGAAATTTCTAAACGTTCCGCCGGCGCGAATCGCCCTGATATTTTAAAAGCCACGTTTTACAAATTCCTCCACGCGGCCTCGGAATTTCCCAGCTGTTGGTGGGAAAGTTCCTCCAGCCAGAAAGTCAAGGTTGTCATAGTCGAACTGTCGTATCCCGAACCGATCGTTAATAACGTTTTTCCCCTGTCCCCTAACCCTATTAACCTCGTCGATTAAAAGCAGCCGTCGCGATTGTTTATAAAAAGACGTATCGTTCGCCGTATGCATAATACGCTCGGCGTCGGAGCGAGTATAAGCGGAAGCACCGAGCACGAGGAGGAGGTGGAGGGGCACAAACGAAGGAAGGAGAGAACGAAAAAAAAAGGGGAAGAAAAAAAAAATTGGCACGTTAATGACGAAGAGAATGGCTCGTTTGGGGCAAGAAATGGAGCGGGAGGGGTTCAGAGAGGGAGGGGGCGTAGGGGATGGAGGTTACGCCGAGCGGAAGGAAAGTAAAGTTACCGAGGGGCGTACGCCTTTCGTTATATATGGAACGATGAGAAAAGTGGGTCGTTCGCAGCGGCGCTTATCGTTCGTAGTTAGTGGCTTGGAAACGATGCCGGTTTTTTTTTTTTTTTTCTCTTTTTTCTTTCACCGATCCCTTCTCTCTGCCTTGCATCGTCGTCGTTCCGCTGGTCCAATTATATGCTTAACGACAGTTTCGCGAACGGCGAAAGGTCTCGCTGACAACGAAAAAGAGGCGATGCGTGTAGCCATCGCGACGGGCCGATACTTCCGGTCGCGAGGATGAACGAAAATCGCTGGGGAGAAACTCGGCGACACCGCCGCCCGCGGTGGTCGTCGTTATTGCGAAAGTTTGCGCGAGAAATAGCTCTCGATGAAAAATGACAATGGCTCCTTCGAATATAAAAATATAGAGAAAAAGGGGTGGGAGGAGGAGTGGGGGATGCTCGTTACATAATTTTCCCAGCGGCCATTTTACGTTTTGGTAATTAACGCCCGAGCAGATCAGTTATCGAGCATTCTTCGCGGCCGCCGCAATTTTACGATACTCTGTTACCGCTGGCCGTGTTTTTCAGCGCGTCGTTAATAACGAGCGCGAGGTCAATGCATTGGCGGCCGGCTGCGTTCCGACCTCGATAATGTCATATTGAATCGAGATCCAGATCGAGGCGAGTCGATGGAAAAACAAACGTGAGAGAGAGAGAGAGAGAGAGAGAGAGAGAGAGAGAGAGAGAGAAGACATAGAAACGCGAAATCATGGAATTCTCCAGCAATCATCGTGAAATTCGTGTTTTCACAGACATCGGCCGGTGACACCGATCGCGTACGACGATTACGCGCAAATATTGTCGCGCTTCGTAAAATCGCAAAAACAACGACGCTCGTCAACCGTGGAATTTATGTATACTGCGTGGTTCCGTCGCGGTGACCAGCCGTGTGCGTCTGCCACCCCCCGCCCCTTCCATTGGTTCCCCCCGTTACCATCCCCTTTCTTCCGGTATCAGTCTCCGGTTTCGCGTAGATGCACATGTGCGTCATCGTCCTTTTCTTCGTCCTCTCTCTCTCTCTCTCTCTCTCTTCTCTGGCGTTGCTCGGCTTTTTCGGTCGGTTCGTGGACACACCCCGTGATGAGGGCCCAGGGCAGCGAGGGGGGCAAGAAGAGCTCCCCAATTCGCGTGTTCGTGCCTGCGCGTCACAGATTGCAATTGCATTAAGCTGCAATTTCGCCGTGCAAAAAATACGCTGTTCTGCTTGAGCAAATACGCGGGCGCACACCGCGCCGGCCGGTGTCTATTAATTTCGCATTGAAACTGTGTAGCAGCACGCCCGAAATCATTCTCTTCGACGTGTCGCTTATTATTATTCTCCCAACCTCGATTTTCCTGCGCGTCCGCACCGTTTTTTAATTCTGTTCCTTTTTTCCTTTTATCTTCAGTCATTATTTTTCTCTCGTGGCGGTACAAAACGTTATTGTTATTGTTATTGTCGTTATTGTTTATTGTTTGACGGTCCTGAGGGGAACGAATATATACTAGAAAGAAGCGAGGACATAAGAAGGGAAAATTTGAAAAGATATTGTCAGTTATATAGATTATAGTTAGTTATAAGATATTAGTGAACGTGATACAATGTCAATTATATAGATCGTCGATCCTTCACCCGTATACGGGTGAAGCTACTATCGCTGCTAAATATCACAACAAATGTCTGTCTATAAATTTCAAAAGTTCAATATCAGACAGAATTTAGAAAAGTAGCTGAAAAACGCTATGTCGCTGTGGAAGAAATTAATAATGCAAAGATAGTAACATAGAAAGAATACAGAGTGAAAAAATTGTGATACAGTAGGCAGGATTGTGCATGCAAAAATGGGTCGAAAAAAAAATAACGTTCTTTCATTTAAGGCTCTGTTTTCGATAAAATGGAGTTTGAAAATTTGTCAAATTTAAATTCCGGACTGAGGACATTCTACGTTTTCTACGTTTGGAAAAATGAGTAAAAAATATCTAAGTGAAATTTTTCTATTTGTTTCCGAAAAATTCGTTTCAATCGCGTGCATAAAACTAATTCTTAACTACAAATATTCAACTCTATTTTAAAAAAAAAAAAAAGAAAAAAAAAAAAAAGAAAAACGAGGCATTGAACGAAAGAATTTCTTTCTGAATTTTTCATTTATTTTTGCAGAATAACCTTCTGCTTGGAATTAGTCAGTATAGTAACTCACGAAAATATTTGAATACTTGTCATAAAACAACTTGAATATGTTACATAGAACATTCTGAAATTTCACTAACACTGTAACAGGACACCTTGTTTGTATCGGCAAAATTGGAACTTAATCTCAATTGCAAAATATTTGTTGCATTTATACGTAATATAAATAGCCATCATAAATAAGTGACATAATAAATATTCAAGCTGAATATCGAAGCTTTTATGTTCACCGCGAAATATATATTTGTACTAAACGTCTTGTAATTCCAAATTTGTTTCAAATAACGTAATATGCCTAATGATATATAATGATAATCTCATTACAACGTATATATAAAATATATATATAATATATATTATATATATATATTTATAATATAATATATATATAATGAAATTTCTTTAAAAAGAAAAGTGTTGACACATGATACATTTATAAAAGTTTCCTGTGTATAAATATTTTCGCGAGAAACTTTACTAACAGTAATGACATTTCTTTTTATTATTCTTTCTCGTCGAAACCATGATTTCGATACACTCTGCGAGGACAAGTCGCCAGGTATTCGCGATTCTCGTATGCAAACGCGAGTCAATCGGCTCGTTGCCAGTCCTTTTTGTAATTCTTTCTACGGGACAGAATTTCAGTCCTGAAAAAAAAAAGGTTCGTCCACCTTTGGTCAGGAGATTTTAACGTAGGAAGCATAAATTATGAGCAGCCTGGCGGGTTCTTTGGCGAACCTTCGGTGAATGGTACATTGGCGGAAGGAAAATTTGAACAAAGAAGGTTTTTGAGAAATACGAAAGGCCTTTGAGGCTGGCCTTTCGTAAAGAGCTTTTCACGAATTTCCTCTGTCACTTTGCTCTCTGCCAAATGCTCTTTGATAGGCCGATTTGAATACAGTTAATAACTGAACGCGTTAGCTAGATCGCTCACAAGCATCCACATACTACTTTAGCTTGAAGTACTTTCGTAAATTTTAAACGACAGTTAATTTAAATGATATTGATTCATTGGTAAAGTGATTTTCTTACGATTCTTTCTTACGATCTGTTCATATAAAAATCATTCTTCAGAAGCTTCAATTGATAAATGAATCAGTGCAACTGTGAAATGTTTTCCACGTCTTTATTCTTCTTCGAAGATTCGTAATTTATGGATACACAGTGGCTCGTGAAAGCATTGGAGTACTTTTAGAAAATCTTTTGACGTTTTACTATATAATTAGACCCGATCGATCAAGTTTGAAACGAACCTAAGAATATTATACAATCACGGTATATTTCGGAGAAGTGGCTAAATTCTGTACGCACAATTTCTTACAAATACACGCGTGCGTTTCTTTTACACACGCGTCTTCAAATTTGTTTCAGATTTGATCGACACAATCATCTCAATCACATCAGTGGAATTTGCAAATGTTTTACAATTTTCAAGTGTTCCTACGACAAATATTCAAATACTTTCACGAATCGCTGCGAATGTGGACTGACACTACGTATCGAACAAAATTCAAACAAAGTCGGATATATATAGGCTCGCCATTGTGAGCGAGTTATCGCAACGAGGATTTCGAAACGGTCTCTCGAAAGGGGAAGAAATTTTTATATCGCCCGAGCTTAATTCCACCGGTTTCAACCGTGGACACTTGGCACTCGGTCGGTCAAGGACTGACGGGCCTCTTTCACCAAGCATCCCCATAGAGCTGCGAGGGATGGAGTGGCGAGCAAGCTTTATTTATTTTGTCAGCGTTCGAACCCCTCGCGAAAGAGGGATTCTGTCGGACCCTGGTCACAAATTGGGGCAAACAGTGTTCGTCGTTGAACAAATCGGTTCCATTAAGGTAGCGCGATTGTTAACCCCGACACGTCTTTGTTCGTCTTTGTTCGTCTTCGTTAAGTATTACTTTCAAATTCGGATGACATTTTCCGTTTGAACCAAACTCGGTTAAAGTGTCAATTGATACGTATCGATTGAACTGTCATTGTTCATGCTTCTACTGGAAATATTTTAAATGAAATATTTATTCTGTTCAGTTACCTACAAAAATATTCGAATATTTGTGGGAATTTCTCGTGTATATATATATATATATTATGCGCTGTATTACCGTAATTATATTAATTAAATTTGAAGCAAATATACCGTTTATCAAGTCTCCATAGTCTGGCATATTTAAAATATTTAAGATAGAAGAAAAGAAGAGTTTGCAGATTTTAATGAATAAGTTAGTTAGATTTAAATCAAGATCATATTGTTAGCAATGTTTCTCTCCAGGAGTAAAATTTATTACAGTCACGATAAATCTAATATCGCATTATTATTATTTAATGTGCACGTGCTGACAGGCTTCGTAGATTTTCCAGAATTATAACTATAAAATATGTAAAAATCCCTCTTTTTAAATTATTTGCAATCTGACACGACCCAAGAAACTCGACACTATGAAAACGTCAAAAATAGAGACATTCTTCAAATCTTATTTATATATAATTACACTACTTATAATTATTTAAATATATATAATTATAATTATCATTGTAACGTTTATCGTATTAAGCTTATCAACTCGTTTACAACTGTACTCGCTCATTTCGTATTACGTAAACAAAGGCGTGTAAATAAGATAAGAAAGAATGTGTATTATTTGAAATTGCGCTGTTTCTTTGAGTCGCGAAATAATGTCTAATTACGTTCAAAAGCTGTTTTCTCCGAGGTGAACATGCCTTTTTATCATTTTCGTTGATACGCACGGCACAGTGTTTCAGTCGTTTCAGTCGGACATAGTCGGTCGTCGCTTACAGTTGCGCGTAATCGTTCCCTTTGAATTTTTGCAACAAACAAACACTTTGCAACCGGGACGAAATTCAGTGACCATTTTTTTGGGAAAGAACAGCGTGACTTCGATGACTTTGAAACGATCGTCGCCCGTCGTTCCGAATTCTGAACAGTTTTTTTCCCCCGTGCTCACTTCAGTTTAGATATTTGCAAAATTTCCAAGGGAACCCGATTCGATTGAAATTTTCAGATGGCTTCGTTTCAAGAGGAAAGGTTGTTCCTGAGGGTAGGCAGATTATTTCAAAACCGATTAACTAGTTAAACAGAAGTTGAGATCAAACAAGACCGAGGGAGGTATATTTCGCGGAAGGAACGAAGGAAAGAAAGGGAAGTGGTTTCGACATCGTGGACGATCCATTGTCAACGATTGCGCCGGGATAAAGCACGAACTGTTTTTCTTCTTAAGTGGCTATTTCGTGGCGCGAAATTCTCTTCGAAACGGTAGCACTTTTAAGGGAGGGGGGCGGAGGGGAACGATCATTCCGAATGTATTTTGCAAACAACGAGCACAGTCGTTCCTTGTTAAGGGAGCCATAACCGAGTGAATTAAGCCGAAGCTTTCCCGCTTGTGCTTCCTGTGCTTACAATTAGTAATATTTACAAAGAGAATTATTCGTAGACGAATTCGCGCGCTACCGTCGCATTAATCCCGACTTGGTATCATAACTGGCTTTATGTTTGTCTTATCCACTTCATGCCTTGGATATTGTTGTTCAATCGCAACGAGCGGCAAATTGACGTCGCCTTTTTTCCCGAAATTTTTTATTTGTTTTCATTGTTCATCGGAGATTACTGCGAACGAAGTGGATAAGCGAACTTTTTAATCTGATTTCTGTAATGTTTCTTTCTTTCTTGCTTTCTTTGCGCGTGCGTAGAAGAAGAGAGATTTCTTCTTCGAGAAATGTTGTTTCGTACAAATTTTCATAAACGTTTGCACAGTGAAATGACGAAGTGAACCGCGAATTTTTATGCAAGTGAAGAATACAGAATTTCGCTGGGAAATTTTTCTTTTATATATCAAGCGTTATACCTTCGACGTTCTGTCAAGTCACGTGCGCTCTTGCGCTTTCAAATTTTTACCACAAGTGTGTAAAAATCTGCAGACTGAACCGGGTTCCCAAATCAACTTGCAAAATCCCAGGAAATATTTGGAAAGAAATATTACGGTAAGAAGGAAGATCCGGAGTGTGGAGAAAAGTGGTAAACCTTCGCGCGAGAGCCTATTCCTCTCAACGTTTTCTAATCACATTAGCATCCCCGGTGTCATTAACGCGTTAACACGCGAAGGAAAAATCACGACGGCTCGGATGAATACGCTGGCAAAAGCTCGGATAGAGAGCTCGACGAGCGGGCGGTTAATCGATTGCTCGAACGTTAGCAATCGAACGTCGAATCCTGAACGCGGGGAGAGCGGGTCTTTGGAGAACGACAACGTCCGACACTTGGCGTCCACTCGAACGCGGTCGAGAATAGGCCGTCATCGATGGCTTTTGTTCTAATGAAAAAAAAGCGAATCAATATTGACGTCCAGACGCGACAGTTAACCGCGTTACGCGTAACAGCTGACTCGATTGCCGAGCTTTTTCCCCGATACCTGAAACTGACAACGATCGATACTCCCTCGTTTCGAAACTGGCTGGCTGGCTGGTTGGTTGGCTCGCTGGCTGGCTGGCTATCCACGCCAGCCGTTCGTTTTGGCATCGATGGTTTCCCCTCGAACGAGTGACGAAAAGAACCGGATCACTGTCCGAGGGATTAACATACACACGGGGGGAGGGAGGGTTGAAGGATAATCGTTTTTCTCCGGACGAGATGAGCATCATCCCCGTCGATGCTCCGAACTAAATAATATCGGCTGCACGCGTAGAACAGTACGACTACAGTGCTCTCGTTATCGAGTGTGCTTTTTTCTTGTGGAGAAAGCCGCGTAAGCGAATTCGCGTACAGTATTTATTTCTCGAGCCCTCTCGTCTCACGACTGTCTTTCCGATTTTCTCAAGTGATCGTTGGTTACTGCGATTTACTACGTTGTATTGGAGTTATGTAATTAAAGTATGTATAATTGGTGCAATTTGTATTTCTTGATAATTATCTTTCTCGATGATTCGCAACTCGACGCTGTAAGATGAGTTCAGAACTACTTTTATCGTTCGCGACACTAGTTTTCTAGGGAAAGAAAGATCGTTCTGGTTTTAGCATTGGGTGAAGTACGTTCCAAAATTTTTTCTACCGTTCAATCGTCGAAAAATTTGAAAGACTTGTCAGTTCAAATTTTCAACAGAGGTTCTGCCTTTTTAACGTTCAAGTGGTGAATCAGGGTTAACATAGAAACTTAATGTTACGAAAATTTAACTTAACTCAAATCGAAGATCCCAAAATTAAACGAATTATATTGACAGGTTACAAAAATCCTCGCTCTGGTGAGGTCGCGGCCGCAAACCTGGCCTAATCACGTCCTCCGAAGTATCCACGATACGACACTCGACCCACAAGTCCAACAGCTTCTTCATCGTCGATACCTGACAAATACGGAACGAATTTCGTAAAAGCTCGATTTTCACGCAAATTGTCGATAGTCCCCATTCTCTCCCTCCCGTCTCGTTGAAATTGATCGAAGAGTAAACTAACTAAAACGAAAAAAGACACGCGTGACCGTGACGAACATGCTTCGACCCGACCGAACTCGGCAGAACAATAGAACGAATACCGCGTTGACAGATGGTTTCGATCGGCCGAAATCGGTAATAGCCGTAGGTGGATGACGCGTTATTGTCAGAGAAGCAACTGTAGACAATATCGGGGACAGAGGGTTGGGGAGGCGGATGAGCTAGTGACTGAACTTGCTATCTCGCGTCGGTAGGATGTTGGTAGCAACGGTGGCCAGCAGGTAAGCGTGCTGACTACACCGGTGGCAAGGGTGGATTTAACAAGCGATGTTATCTGGTCGGATGAATGCCGACCGCCCCTTGCCCTCTTCGACCGGTCCTCGACTCCGGGCTCGATCGTATCTCGGCCCCGGCTACTTGCATCGTCGTCGAGAATCACGAATGCGAGAACTCGCCTTTCTCCAGCTTCTTTCTCCTCTAAAGAGCAGATTTCCTCGTCCTTTTCACGCGCCTCGCTCCGGCGAGTTCGCCGTGGCCGCGCCTGGCGCCGAACCGAAATTTCACCGCGTCCAGCGAGAAATCCATCGTGCTCGTTGAAGTTGGTCTGCTACCGAGAATATTGTTCATCGGTGATTTGTGACTCGTAAATTGATTTCGATCGTTGTTGAGAGAAAACGAAGCGGAAGGAGGAGAAACTTTTAAAAAGTGAAAACTGTGTTTCGTTCCTCTCGTTTGCCTCGCGATGCGTTTTTTAATACGGTTTGTTTAACCGTTCGACTTTCGGTATTTTTTTTAAATCTTCTTTGCGGATCGGCATTGCTCAATTTCAAACTCTACAATTTTACTCGGATAATTTGAACGATCGTACAATGGAAAAGTTTTTTTTTCCTTGCGAAATTTTCTTTTCGTGAGATCCGTTCTATCGTTACCGTAAAAAGAGGAAATCATGTTGAACAAAAGGAAAAGCTAGAAAGCTAACTTTCTAACAGAGAAAGAAACGAAGAGATATAGTGAGATTAATATTTAGTTGTTGAAATAAATTTTAGACCGAATTGCACGTATTTGTATTTTATTATACAGTTGACAACATTCGTTCCTCTTTCACTTCTTTATTCGAAGAATTCAAACACCTGAATTCAGAATAAAGTTAAGAACCCATAAAAATGAAAAGACTCAGTTGTTATCTGCAATTTAAAATCCGACGGCTAATAATTCTTGCGGATGGATCATTCGATATTTTTCTAACGTCGTATCGATGGAATACGAATAATAGAAGACGAAATAAGATATTCAAGTTACTCGACGTTGCAGAAAGTCTATCTGTGCATTTAATATTAACCGGAGAACTGGAGGATCGTTAACGAGATTGCCAACGTTTCTATTTATTAACGTTCACGAATACGGGCCGATTACGTAGAAAAAGATGGAGAGAAGGAAACAGAGGGAAACAGAGATGCATCGATCGCGAATAGAATCGCAAGAGTTGGGCGAGGAGGGTGGGGGAGAGGTGAAGCTGCACGCGGGGCGAAGCAATTCCGCGTGGCGCGATGAAATTTTGGAAGGAATTTCTCAAACCGACTTGCGCGAAGGTTTGAAAATCGGGGTCGTAAAGAGGGATGAAATGGAGTCAAGTATTTCACGGGCCGGCCGTTTGTTTCTAGAACAAAGAGTGCCTGAAAAGCCCTGGCCAACGTCATTCCGAGACAACGTAGGAAACACCCGGGCTCTCCCGATGAATAACGACGTTGCTCGTCCCTGTGTTACTTTTATCATTTCTCTGTTTTACGCCGCCGCGATTTCTCCAGCCTCCCCTCCCTCCCTCTCTCTCTCTCTCTTTCTTCTATGTTTTTCTACTCCTCCCCCTCCCTCTTTCTAAATATGTGTACACGCGCGTGTACTACGCAAATTTCTCACGCGTCGCGCGAGGGAACGTGAGGGTGGTGGTGCTGGTGGCGAAGAAGAACGCTAACCAAGCCCATTAATCTCGCTGCCACCCTGAAGTTTCTCGTTTCGTGGTGCATCCACGTGCCCGGACACTCGGCTACGGTAGTCTCGGGACGGTAATTAAAGCGTGAATAAATAAAGCTGCAGGCGTAAATCCCGCGGCGCGTAAAAAACTGCGGGCCGCTGAATGAAGACGGAGAGAAAGAGGAACCCTCTCTCCCGGACCCGGGATCGAGATGTCCCGAGAGAGAAGAATAAACGAAACGTAGATGGCCGCGCGTCAAGAATCTTTCGCTCTTCGTCGTCTTCTCGATGGCTGCGTTTGTCCACTGAATCCGAGGAACACGATTTTACGAAGAATCAGCGAAGAAATAAGGTGTTATAAAGTTGACAACGCACGCGAGCTGCGTTCGTCGGAAATTTTTCAAGCTCAAGATTGCTGTGGAGAATAATAAGTGGAAAGTATCGAATGAATTGGTCAAAGTATAATGCTTCCAAATAGCAATTTTCCATCGAGTTCGGTTTAATTATATTCTCAAAACCCTAGTGGTCTACTAGATTTGTACTCTGAAACAAGCAAGTGCTGGGTTATCGAGAAATTGCAAATTTGCCACAAGGTGAAATTTCATCGAGAAAATACTCGGAGATAAGAACCTGTTCATTGACGAATACCTAGGACGTGCTCTTTGCTTTTCGTCTGAATTAATTAATTGGTTGTGCACCGAATGAATCGTATAAAAAAATTGAAATTTGAAACATCTTCGAGTTATTTCAAAGACGTTCCAAGAAGTAATTCATTTGATTTCATTTCAAGAAGGGAATAATTTCGGGAATAATTAATTATTTTGGAAGTGAACGAGTGAAAGATATGTGAATCTAAATTTGAATAAATGTCAACCACTATAAAAAGATGAGTTAAGATACCAGCAGTCTGATGCTTTCACTTTAATTATAATTGTTTGAAGACAAGACCCAGGACAAGGAGAGATGCAGTTTATCATCTTTTGAATACAAATGTTCTCGTACATGCTATACTATAAAGTGGATATTAAATTCGTGTATAACGCTATATAAATAAAACCCAACGAAACTCTTCGAAAACGGGAGAAAACGATACATCTTCCACGCTTTCAGTTCAATGAAGCTCGAGAAGCTTGCCTCGGGTAGTCATCGCAGGATTAAACAATAAATTTCATACATTCCCGCTTTATGTTCGGATCGGAAGCCACCCGGTACACAGTCTCCAGATAATTTCTACATCAACTACATCGACCAGTCCCTGCAACGCTGGCTTCCGCCTCTGCCCCCGTGCAGTCGCGATTCACGGCTTTGCCTTTTAAAACGACGTGACGGCGGGCGCCTAACGGATTATCGAATCGTCCCGTTTCATTAGACGGAAATGTGAAAGGTCGCGCGGGGCCTCTGGCGCGCCGACCGAGAACGAATAAAAGGCTAAAGGCGAAAAGAGCGGCGAGCGGGGAGGGGCTGGTTTGCGCCGCGACGGTGACACGTCACGGCGTCAAAAGGGAATCGGAACGGTGGAAAAGTTTCGCTTCCGCGCGACCCACAGAGCCGCGATTTGTTTCGCTTTTATCACGTCGAAAAGCTGAAAACGATACGCGCGCGCGCGAAAAGCGTTCGTTCGCTTATAAAACGGCCGTGTGTCGAGGCACGTTCTCTCTCGAAGAGCTGAAAGAGAAAGAGAGAGGGAGAGAGAGAGAAAGAGAGAGAAAGACCGGGTAAGATATCGGCCGATTCACTTACGCTCATGAATATGTATTCGCGTGGCAGTCTGTAGACTTCCGGCTGGCAATCATTACTCTTAATAACCGCCATTACGGGCGGCGTGCCGCGAGGATTTTTCAACGGTTGGATGCCGCGTGACAGCGCGAAACGACGATAATGAAATTACGCCGGGGGGATGGGATGGGATCGCGGCGGACGCGTTGAAACTCGAGGATACGACGCCGTGAGAACCGACGAGGCCTGGCACGGAACACCTTGTCCGCAGTTTTCTTCGCTTCAACCGCCCTTTTGGCGAATCTCGAGTTCGTTCAGACCCGTTTTTTTAGAGAACGAGAGTCAGAATACGATTTTTTAATCTCTGGTTCACAATTTCTTTGGAGGATCCGTTGTTTTTTAGAGACGCGCACGCGATCTTCTAATCTCTAGTTGACGATTTCTTTCGAACGATATTTCTTTGGTGGAACAGGAATGTGATGAATATTGTCGACGTGTGACGTTATACGTATCTAAATGATGTTGTAAACACTCGTGGCACACGTAGTTTGTGAATTGCGTTGAAGTACGCGTCTCAGGATGATAGCCTGATGTCTGTCTTTGCGAATTCTGCCTTCACTCGCGCTCTCACTTCCGGTATTAGTTGCGTGATCGATCGTACCTTGTGCTTGGTTTGTATACCACGTTTGTTGTTTCATCGCGAGTAAACTTTGTCTTTTCTGCAAACGTTACGTGTACACCGGGTGAGTCAATAAGAAACGACATGTTCCTCACTACGGTTAAACCGTAACAAATTGAAAATGTAACGAGCACAGACACAATTAACAAAATATACCAAAAATGTGTTTTTTCTAATTTTAAGATGCAACAATCTTTATAAATTATCTTTAACCAATCTTTATAAAATATCTTTTAAGATACAAAAATCTTTATAAATTAAACGTTTGTTTAAACGGATCTAATCTTTGTGTAAATTGAACCAGAAAACAAATTAATCATTATACATCAACTAACAAGAAACAAACGGTCTCAGATAATAGTCCTCGTCGACTCGATTCTTGTTCAATACTTGATCTCTTGCGCCATTCGTTCTTTTCTCATGACATTTTACGAGTACCTAACAAGACACGGCTCGTTACAGTTCTCACACAAATACAATGTACGATACACGCTGCGTCATTTGCTAACGATACGAAAGGCAAGAATCCGCCAACGGCGAAGCAGAAGAAGAATTTATTTCCAACAGCAACTTCCTCTCTCGTGGGATCCGAACGAGTGACCATGGAATCGACTTTCGTCAATTAATAGAGGGTTAATTTTCGTTCAGGCGAGTCACGATTGGTGCAGGCATCCATTGGGAAATGTGAATCGAGATTGGTTGATCTCTGCAACGATCATGCCCAGGGTGCGTTTTGCTCGCGGCGCAATATTTACGGGGATTCGCTTATACCCGACGGTTTACACGCGTTTGCATTATTGACGCGGCTGGTAAGAACCTGGTTCCCGTTGGTCGCAGAGCCGGCTATCGTTGGTAATGGTTGCTCTCTGGTAGCTTGGCTGGCCCAAACAATTTCAAGACAGTAACGCTCGTATTTGTACGCATTTGCTCGCCGAACGGTCGTGTAAGAAAATCGAGAAGAACCTTTCGCACGTTCCGGCTGCCAGCGGCAACGAGGTTAATTACCTATCGCGTTTCCACCGCTCCGCTTGGGAATACTAAAACGAGCCAGCTGCATTCAACCCTATTTTCTTTTTTTCCCTCTCCCCACTTTCCTCCTTCCTTTCTTTCTTCCCTCCCTTTTTTTTTTCCAAACGGCTTTTGTGCTCTTCCTATCGCGGTTTTTAATAATCCGACCGTATTACTTCCTGCCCTTAATTCCGCTTCCCACCCGGTGTACTTTCAGTTCTTGATTCTTTACGTTCAACCGTAACGCGTGCGCGAGTCCGTCCTTTTTCTCTTTCCTTCTCTCTCTCTCTCTCTCTCTCTCTCTCTTGTCCGCGCGAGAAATGAAATTGAGTTTCACCGCCGTCGAAGTTATTACCCGAATCGTGCCATGAATGGGGAAACGACGTGTGCGCGAAAACGCGCTCGCGGGCCTCCCTCGAGACGCCGTGTGGCTTAAACGCCGAGGATCGCAGCTCGCGACTCGCGAATTAGTCGTGAACCTCCCCGAGACACCGATACACCCGCCGGGGTGTAATTGCGGCGCGACGCGCGGGGAAGGAACGAGCCGAAACAGGGACACCGAGAGAGAGAGAGAGAAAGCCGAGACGACAAACGCCGTTTAAATCTCGCAGCCTTCACTCTCCGGGACTCTTGTTCGAATTGCAAAGCGCATTCGCGCGTATATGCTCGGCTGTTCTATGCAACCGCAATTACTCGAGATGAGGACGTCGCCGAGGACGGAGACAACCTCTGCATGCATCCGTCTGTACGTGGGAACAAGAGTCGGCCGCGGTCGGAGGAGAAGAAGAAGAAGAAGAAGAAGAAGGAAGAAGAATGGCAGGGGAACGGGACTCTCGCATTCTGCTCCGTCGTTTCTCTCTTTTAACCGGGTTTCCACGCTCCCACCCGCGCCGCGCCAGCGATTCTTTCTTTACCTTTCGCTTTTGTTGCGTGCAGTCGCTCCTCGCGCCCGAGCAGAGTAACGAACCTCCGGGTCTTTGGACTCTTCGCTTGACGCCCGCTTATTGCCAGACAGCGATCGCGCGTCCGTGCACCGCCCCCGATCCACCCTGCAAAAACCTCCGGTAAACAAACTTGCTGCACGCGTCGTAGCTCGGCGACGCGACAAAGCGCATTATGCGGCCCTCGGCCGCAGCAACCCTGCGGATTCGGCGGATTACTGGCGCGCGTGACGTCACGCGGCTGGTCCGGCTTCGCTCGCCTCCATCTTGTTCAAACACACGCCGATATTTTCCATCCTCTCTAAGCTTCTCCTTGGATTCCGCGGGATACCTGTGGACATCGTCCGCGTTGGTCTTGCCCCGTCGAGCAGACTGCAGATTTCACGCGACAACGTCATTCAGAACCTAATTAGACTTTCAGATTCTCGTGGATTTATTCCCGTGGCTTTTTCTTCAGTTCCGTGTCGTGCGAACGTCGCCATTTTGTTTTTTCTGTTTTGTTGATCTCTGTTTCGAGCGTTCTACGTTATAGCCGTTTTTTTTTTTATTATTTTTCCAATTAGATTTTTGTGGATTTTTCACCGTGCTCTCCCTCGAGTCCCGTGAATTCAGACTGGCAGATTTCATGCTATAATGTTTCCCCCATTTTAATTAATTCTTTCTTGGATATTCTTTCCCAGCTGGATTCTTAGATTCTAGCGGATTTCTTGCAATTTCTCTTCAGTTTCCGTAGGAAACTTTTCGAGCACTGTCGTTTTTATTGTTTTCCCAATTACGCTTAGATTCTTGTGAATTTTTCATGCTTTCTCTCGAGATTTCCATGGTTATTTCCATCCACGGTGTTCTTCCATCGATCAGGCTGCAGATTTTTTACGTGACAATGTTGTCCCCCCCAATTATGCTTAGATTCTCGTGGATCTTTTATGCTTTTTCTCGAGTTTTCCATGGGAAAACTCGTAGACATCGCCACGTCCGTTAGTTCCGTCCCATCGATCAACCTGCAGGTTTCACGCTGTAATATTATTCTCTCAATTACGCTCAGATTCTTGTAGACTTTTTATACTTCTTTTTGAGTTCCACAGGAAGCTCATGGATATCACTGTCTGCAACAGGTCTCTGATGAAACGACAAAATTCGTCTGTAAGCTTTCTCAATAGTAGTATCAATGAAACGATCCCCTACACTTGATTTTATAATCATTGAGATTGTGAAATGTTCAAAGTCGAGCATTGTTCGGTAATTTTATACACGTACATTGACCATGTTTGTATTTTTTTTCAATATGAATCCTTTTTTCTGTTAATACTAACTCTCCAGGAATCTGTCTTAGCGTTGTGACTTTTACTTTGTCAAAGATCAAAGATCAGGTTTCATTAAACATTCATTGAAATTCGATGATCGTTCAGCATCGTGGTTCGTTTTTAATTTCGATTAATTTAACTCACTCGGGCAAATCAGAGAAACCTTTTAACGCGAAGAAAATAATAATATACATTATATTGTATAAAATAACAGTATATGTTAATAATAATATACATTATATTGTATTATTATGTTACTGTTATTAACATATATACATTATATATATGTTAATAATAATATACAGTATGTTATATATACAGTATGTAATATATATGTTAATAATAATATACAATAATATAGTATCATAGTATATACTAATAATATACAGTATATACAGTATATGTTAATAATAATATACATTATATTGTATTATTATGTTACTGTTATTAACATATATACATTATATATATGTTAATAACAGTATATGTTAATAATAATAATATACATTATATTATATACATTATATTATATAAAATAACAGTATATGTTAATATTATACTTTAATTCGCGGAGACGTAGCTTACACAACTACTCGAGGTAGCACGGAAAGATGATGGCAATTATTATACATCAATATGCTCTCAGTTTAAATATTGTAAACAATAAGAAAGAGAGAACAAGAAATAATATCATTCACTTGAACGCAGTAGTCTCCTACATTGATCTAACAAATGATACGTGAATAGTTAAGATTCAAGCTGTCTAAATCGTGCAAATTATCCGACAGAATGAACAGCAATGCTGTTGGAGTGCACATTACTGTTGCAATACTGATACCGCTGCTGTAATCTACAAATTTCCCAATTATTCTCAGATTTTCAAAATTCCCTCTCGAGTTTCACATCCGCGGGAAACGCGTGGTGGTCGTAGCTCGCTCGGTTTCACAAGGCTCGCGAGCAGGTCTTCCACGCGATAATACAGTTGTTATTATTTTCCCAATTACCGCCGGATTCCTTTCGTGGATTTTCCACGGAACGGTACAGGCGTGGGAGACAGAAGAGAGAGAGAGGGAGCGAGGGACGGAACCACCATCGTGGGTTGGGAACGTTTGAAGTCGTTCAGTCTCCGGGGGCAAACCGACGCGCGCCATCCCACCATGAATTCATTCGCACCCCTCATGAAATTCAAAGCAGTCGTTACACCGCTGGCACAACGACAACGAACAAGACGACCACGAGGACGACGGTACCGGTTAGGGTTGTGGGAGGGGGGAGGGGAGGAGGTAACGCGGCCCGACACTCGCGGACGCTGTTCGACACAGCCCGGCCATCTACACGCGTCTCCGGGATGTTCGATGTTTTATTTATAATTTGTTTATATCATCATCTGCTCAACCTCTTCTTCAGCCGCGCTCGTGTCCGCTACGACAGTTCCGCGATGGCGCCCGGGAGATACGTATTCACCAGGCCGTGTCGAGATGAGGTGCCCGCGTTTCTTCCGGAAAGTCGTAAATCTCTGATTCGGTGATTCGGCGCTGCGACGTTTCTCGGGATTTTGTGGCGGAGGTGCATACGCGATTGATCAGAGGCGTGGAATTGTGGATAAATATTAGTATATTATTGTAATTGTGCAATTGTTAAATGTTATTATATAGTAGTATATTGTTATACAGTATAATATTATTATTATAATATTATTATTATTATATAGTATTATATAGTATACAGTATAGTATAATATTGTTATATAGTACAATGTGTATACAGTATATATAGTTATATAGTACAATATTATACAGTATGTAGTATAGTGTAATATTATTGTATAGTAGTATTGTAGATAAATATTATTATATCATTACGTTACTCTAATTGTTATTATATAGTATTATAATGTTATTATATGGTAGTATATTGTTATATAGTATAATATTATTATATAGTATACAGTATAGTATAATATTGTTATATAGTACAATATTATTATATAGTATACAGTATAGTATAATATTGTTATATAGTACAATATTATTATATAGTATTATGTAGTATATAGTATAGTATAATATTATTGTATAGTAGTATTGTAGATAAATATTATTACATAGTGGAATTGTAGATGAAACTTTATCCATTTATGAGGAATTTCAACCCCTCATGGGCCTCTTATTATGAACGTTTGTTACGTTGAGTTTTACATGTATAATTTCTTATTATTCTTCTTTATTCTTCTTTATTATTATATGTACAATTTCTTATTATTCTTATTTCTTATTTAATATTCTTACACATATATACACAGAAATGAAAGTTCTTTTTCGAAAAATTTCGCGTGAATCTATAAATATTTATGCGAAACAGAAAAAGGTGTTTCTCTCCTGAAATTCAATGAGCTCCCAAGGCGTTAAAGCGCAAACTTGCAGGATATTTATTTATGTACGTGTATATATGATACAATTTTTTTTTTTTGCCAAAATTTTATGTTTTTCTTCTCTTCCTTCTTTTTTTTGGTTATAGATATTCTCAAAATCTGCATAAAACTCCGCAGTCCGTTAATGATTGCGAAACAAAAAGGAAAAGAGAACAGACGGTTGTGCGTATCGAGTTAAATGTAAATGTGTAAGTGTCGGGGGATTGCACAAGCGTACAGCGTGTAAGTACGAGTTGATTGCAAGAAGTTCTCGGAGTGGTTCGTGCGCAAGACGATTCGAGAATATCAGTTGAGAGAAAGAATCTCGCGAGCGTCGGCAGCGGACTGCAAATTTTTATGTAGATTCATATTTTCGACAATGTAATTTAACAGAACCCGAGTGGGAAATTGTGTTCTGTTTCGATGTGTTTCCGTGTCACAGTATTTTGCGCGCTTCTCTAATTTTAAATTTCACACAAATGCACAGAGGTTTACAATCTAGTCCGTTTATACTTTTCTGGCGTCGGGAAATGTTTTTTTGACGAAATACAAATAAGTTCTTAGTAGCGTGCATGATTTCTCAGTTAAACATCATCTTCTTAAAACGTTGTGCGTTTCCTCTGTTCCCTAAAGCGAAAGTAAAATCGAAATACAAAGGAACGTAAAATAAAAGAGGATCGTAACAAGAGCTCCTACGAGAGAAGCTTCTCGAACCTACAAAATTATACTTCTTCTCTGAAAAAAAATTCTCGAAACCTAAATATGTGTTTATATGAAAAATAAAAATAATTGAAATTTCTGGGAACTCGTTACAAGAGGAAAATATGTACTCTTCGTCTAACATTATTAGACTCGAGGATTCGAAAGGATTTGAAATACTGAAACTTAAACATGCAAATTACGACGAATAAAATATTCTTGTTACTGTGTGCGTGAGAAATAATACGTTTATGCAACAATTTAGAGACCAAAGAATCATAGAATTAATGCACGAACAAAAACACTTCGTTTTCCACGAAATTAAAACTCTGGATCATTGGTAAGTTTCGACACGTCGACGAAACTCTCCTCCAAAATTACCTGGATCACAAATTGTAAAGAACGTCGTGTCACGACGTGACATCCTCCACTGGAACCGATTCGATCCTCCCTAAAACGAATTGAATCGCGCTGGTAGCGGGCAGAGTGCAGCTCGATTCCAATCCAATTAAACTGCCCGGCCAAATATTACGCGATGGAACGCGGAAATCGATCAGTCGGGACGTTCTCAAAATTTTACACGGAACAACGGATTCGTTGCGTTGGCCGTGCGATAATTATGTAATTGGGACGAGATCGGGTCTGGCAACGATGCGCTGCGGGAGAAAGTGTTATCGTAAGTTTCTGCAGGGATGGGCGTATCACCGAGCGATTCGCTTTAATAATTCCATAGTTTGCGGTTAATGGATCGCCGAGGGATTAAATGTGCCGCCTCGCTGTAACACACGCGTGTAGATAATTAAATGCGCGCGTCTAAATCTATGGCAAATTGGACGAAATCTCCATCAAACGGTTAGCACTTAAGCCACTCTCGATTCTCGCGTTACGGATTCGATTAAACCCTTTGTTAAATCGCGCGAGCGTTTTCCGGAAACAGGCGATCGGCGAAATAATTTCGCCCGGCGTGGCTGGCAAAGCTCGGCGTTACACGCTGAAACGATCCACCGCGATGAACGGCAAGTTGATTCGCGTAATTGAAAACGGTCACGTGACGTATTTCAACATTTATTCTCGTTCGTAACGGGGACAGTGGGAAAAAAAAAAAAAAAAAGAAAAAGAAGAAGAAGAAGAAAGTGTATTCGCAGCGACGAGAGACATCTCTATCGGTCTCCACTGCGTTTGCAGCGGCGTGATTATTTCGCGGTCTGTCGCGTGAGAAAGCTTGGAAATCGCTCGAACTGAACGACTTCTCGAGTGCACTGGGAAAATATTGCGAATTGATTTTTAGTTACCGACTGAGAGATAGATCTCTCTTACGTAGGTGCTCGCACGCGAGCAGAAAGTTTATTTTCGTTTTTGTCTACTTATTTCTCGCTCAGAAGTTTCAAGAGAGTTTTCACTTTTCATATTTGGAGTGAAGAGTTTCAGTTTTCTCCACTTTTTCAATTTCTCCAATTGGACATAGTACTTGGACGAGATTATTGTTCCTGAAACAGTTTATCTCTATTTTTGTTAAATAGTTTTGAAACGGTGTGTGAAATGTGTTCACAGATTCTAGGAAACGTTTCTGTACGTCGTTGTTCACGTCTTTCCTTGATTCTGATGGAATCTTTTTTTTTTTTTTTTTTTTACAAACCACTTCTATTTTATAAGAAAAAAAATATATTCTACGAACTGTTTATAATATAAGTGAACACAATCATGTGGTGATGGTACAATCGAGAAAATCGTGTTCGAATTAGTGAATCATTATTTCCTGGCCGAGTAAAAATGAATAATTCATAGAAGATTATCCTACGTACGGAAATATGTTGGATAAAATTTTTCCACCCGGGGGCCTCATTTTCAAGGATGACTTTGAACATATTTAGTTAAGAATTAGCTGAGTACACGTGTATTTCAAATTTAGTTTTCAAACAAAGCGCCTTGTGAAAGGACATCAAATACAAGTACCGCAAAAATTCGTTCTCTTCGGACAAAACAACTTCTTCTTCCAGTTCCTTCTCAAGAACACTGAGTACTATAATTATAACTTTCGTTGTGGATCAAAGGTCTTGGAATATGAATGTTACGGTTATAATTAAAATTCCAATAGTATACAAGAATAATGGTATAAAATGGAATAAAATATTTGGAATTCGTTATTTTTTTCTGAAATAAGGCGCTCTGAATTATTGAACGGAAGTGTATATTTATTCTACCGTGTATAAATATTTGAACATTTCATACACTTCGTTAATTGACAGATTTACATTTTTTATTACATTTTCAAAGTTATAAGAATAATATTTCTATGGGATAAATTGTCTATTCGTCATCGGTCATACGCGTAATTTATGCCACGTGAATATTTATTTGTTAGAGAAGAAATCATGATTTTTTTTTTTTTTTTTAAGAATCTCTCTAACATTTCTCAAAAGTTAGAAAGTATCTCAGGCTTGAACGAAGCACGGAAAAGTTTACATTAATATGCATGATTCTTTGATCAAACTTTATGTTTACACCAAAGTGGCCAATTTATAACTTTCCATAGAAATTTCATGCATTTATAACAATGTATTTTTAGAGATTCGAGTGACTTTAAAAAGTTCGAGTGACAGTAAAAAATATGTTAATGGTAGCTAGTTCTAATCGTCAAATATCTTCTCAATTAATAAACACCAGAAGCCCTTTTTTTTTATTTGCCAAACTGAATGTAAAATCCCGGCAGAGTTAACACGGTCTGGATTTAACAGAAAAAACTCGCCGTACGTGAAAAATTGTCAATCCCAATTTTCTCCCTCCAAAAAAAAAAAAAAAAGAAAAAAAAAGGAAAAAAAAGCTTCAAATGAACAAATCGTTTCCGCTTATGTTCCCACGTACAATTATCTCGTTTTCGGGTTGTGCCAGCAGTTGCACGACAGCCCGTATACTACGCGCGCAGTCGATACAGATGGAACAATGAGCGGTATTTTCAGCGAGCGCGTACCGACCGATTACGATCTTCGGGAATCGTTTCGCAATAAATACCGATACACCGATACGCCGCGTCGGGACCAGCCACGGTGACATTGGAATTGCCTTGGCAAATGCGGCCCGTACGCAGGTTACGCGATATTCCGGGAGCGTTAAACCGAGCTCGGCCGCCATTTTCAGAGTGAACGTAAGGCAGCTACGATCCAAGGACTTCTTCTCCCTCCCAGGCTTGCCCTGAATGCATACTTTAAACAAATTAATCTACTCGCTATCTCGACCGACGCCGAGGTTTCAATCGTGGCCGGTTTCAAGCGCTTTTGAGCCAGTTGCAATTTCGACCGTGTCATCCAGCTCTTTCCAGCAAGAAAGTTGAAGAAAAAAAAAATATATATACATATATATAGTCGGGAGTTCCGTGTCTCTTCCTTCGTTCTCCTTCTTTCCTTTTCTCGGCTAACGTTAATTAGTTTTCACGAGCGCGACGGAAGCTCGAGAGCGTCGGTTTAACGACCGTCCGACGATCGGCCAATGTCTTTACCGTGCAAACAAGCTGCAGGCTGCTATAATCCACAAAAGCCTCGGTTCCTTTGGCTCGCTCGGAGCCAGTAACGCGAATTTTTATCCAAACAATAACGATCTCTTCTTCGCAACGACGGGAGAAGAGGGGAATGTCTTCGAGTGCTCGACGACGCGTTAACGCGCGGCAGCAGAAACGACCGTACAAACGATCGTTAGCCGATCGACGGGGCCGCAGGTTGGAATTTTTATCGTTTGTACCGCCCGTCCGTGCGGAGAATGTTCCACTGATCGCGAATTTATCTTCGGATAAATAAAAGAAATATATTTTATCTTTATATATATGTGATAGAAATTAAACTTAAGAGGACAGAATAATCGAATTAACGTCAAACTTTGAAGAAACGTTAAACGGCCTACTATCGGATACTATATATGTTTATATACTTATTTATATTTATATACATTATATAAACAAAATAATTGACAAACATCATAAATATAAACACTCAGTAATCTTCAGATATATTACAAGTCTCGTGAGATCGTTCTTGAGCGTCGAATCCGATTTTCATCATTTAGGTGTTCTCTGAGCAAGCTTCGTTAGTTATAATCTTCTTCAAAATGCAATTTTCAAACTTCTTTTCTCAGCGTGGATACATTTACACCGAAAACTGAAATCAAGATGACAAAGAGCAGTACAAACACGAGTGTACAGATTGCTGAGATGATTTTTACCGCCACCAAGGGACAATGTTTTGTCTGATACCAGAGAACAACGAATCCACCCCTCCCTCCCATTGGAAAGGAAATATTTTTTTAAAAAGCAGTCGGTCAAGAAAAGCTCAGAGTAATTGAAGAAATACTTACCAAAATGTATAATATTATCGAGATGCCTTCAGTCAGTTTGACAAGAAACTTTAATAAGATCCTTTAATTTATTTAATTCGATCGAAAAACGGAGTCTTAGATGGAAAAATTTCTTTCGACTCATTTTTATATACACTCCCCAGTCGATTGTCTATGGTTTACCAGACATATACATATAGCGTATATTTATTAAAAAAAATATACGATGGATTCTTTTTTTAAACAAAATATTATGAAGCACTGTTGTAAATCTAGAAAATTTCACTAAAACCGTAATAAACGAAGTGTTTCAACGTTACTGAAGATCTACAACAGTGCGTGCAATCTGTAAACGTGACAATTTTTCACTTGTCTCGACCTGTGTCTTTCCTGTGTGCTCAGAGCCAGATAAAATACTATCTATACTATAAATAGTACAAAATATTATTATTATTTATCAAGAAACTATTTATACTGTAAATAAAATTACATTTTACACTAGTAGAACGAACGTAGACGATCTACAATCATACATGGTGACGCGTGCATTCTATTAACGCGACTTTCCGTCTGTCTCGACGTGCGCCGATCCCTGGCGAATCGCGTGGAACTCGAGCGATATTCCTTAGCTGGAGGCAGAACCGTGATACTCGAGGTGCCAGCAGTTGCTCCGACTCGGAGCTCGAGGCTCCGTAACCGATGGCGAAAAGATTTAGACGGGGGCGAACGGGGCACCAAGCGGAGGTCAGGATAAGGGGTTAGCGAAATCGTTCTTGCCAGCCACGGAACGTACGGGCGTGTGGTACGGCCGCGACTCCAACGAGGTCAAGTGCACTTCTCCATGCTTCTAGCCTTCCATCGTTTCCCCGGCTTGGGGAGGCAACTTCCGTTCCGCCGTTGCGACCTCCTCCCCCCTCGTCCGTTTTCCTCCTTTCTCCTCTGCCGTTTTTACTTTAATAATCCTGCCAGACAATATCGCCAGACTCCCCCCGACCTTTTCCACCGGCCATTCTTCAATTTCGAATGCATCCAGCGGTATCGTTATTAATTTTAATTAAACTGCGTTATTGCCCTTTATTGTACTTCGGCAACAGTCAACGAAATTAGTTTCTCTGGCAGACGGATCCGCGACCCTTTCTCGCGAGAAACTCGGCCGTTTCCGGGTGGAGACGCGCGAGCCAGCGAGCGAGCGCAAAGGTAAATATTCGTTTTCGAACGGGGCGGATAGAAGTTTGAGATGCTCGCGAAATCACGAGGGGTTCAAAGTCTTTGAGCGAACGCCGGGAGTGTTTGACGAGGAGAGCGTCATCGTCATCGTCGTCATTTCGTCGGCGAATCTTGAACGATCTCTCGAACGACTGGCTCGAATTGGTCAGCGAAACGACACTACGTTGTATCACTGTACAACTGCTTGGTAATCGTTGTCTTCTTTCCATTCAAAAAAACGTTGGAAGCGTGACTCCGCACGATTTGGTTAACACATTCGAGACGATGCGTTTGTCGTGACATCAGCACCGGTCGGTGTTGTTGATCAGAAATTAATCCTTAATTTTCCGATCGGGATAATCGTTCGATTAATTAACGTCAATTGTAAAATAAAATCTCCGAAGTATTACATTACGTAGCAGCTGGTGTTTGCACGTTACACGATAATGAATAAATTCACGTGCGTGATGGGAAAAACGATTTTGCATAGTCGATGATGCACGTAACGTATTTTTAACGAAGCCGCGTTGAAATACGCTTAATATTACCCCGATATTGTAAGTGAAAAGATGTCGTCAGTCAAAAATTTATCGTCACTCGAGTTTCCTCAAAATTTATCAGCTTGATTTTCGTGCAATTTTTTTTACGAAGTTACAAGCGTTTCAAAACGTTTAAGCGCTCTTTACTTCAAGCACCCGATAAAGCGACACTACGCGCAATGTATTCGAAAAGTGAACTCGAATAATTATTTTCTCCTGTAATCGTTCCACTCAACTTGGAAACTATAATTCGGAACTCGGTGGGTTCGATGAAAATTTCGTTCACACGCGAAAGGGTGAAAAACGCGAAGTGCGGTTTTTTTTCGCCTGTTTTACGGTCGCTCGCGAATTACCAAAAAATAAGGTGTAACGAGGCTTTCTTTTGCCCCTTTTTTTTTTGTCTTTCGGTCGCACATGTTTCCCACGAAATTACGAGGGGTTTAAAGTTTCCTTTTCTTTTTTTGGTTCGACGTTAATCGGCGAATTTTCAACACTCTCTCCTTAGAACTGAAATAACTCAGTCACTTGCATTTAATAATCATTATTTTCCCTCCAAGTTTTCGCTTAGCCACGAAACTTAGAAAACACGACTCGATTCGAATAGAACTTTCACGTCGAGCGTGCTATTTCTGCTGGAAACTCGATTTCTGATTGAAAGGGATTAAAAAGAACGTACACAACTGAGATGGAATTTATACCGGTATATTAATAGTCACACTGCAGTGTACATTTTCGTTTGTCATTGTCATCGTTTCCATTACGACTCTATTATTCCCCAGTCTTGCTTGATAAAGTCTGCAGCTCTTTCGCCGACCATGTTGACCGAGGCGACAGGATTGCCCGAAACCACCTGAAATATATCAAGTCGAAATATATATACAGTCAGTAGTTGAAACTGCTGCTAGGTATTTTGCTTTACCACGGTCTTGACGCAACTGACTTTGCCCCAACCGATAATCCTAAATTCCAATTACTGTAACAACTCTAAATTCCACTAGTTGGCTAATCTGTTTGCTTATTTTCTTTTTCGAGCGTGCTAATGCGTGCTTTAGACGTAGTAGGATCAATGAACGAATTTTTCTGCATTTCCAGAAAAATTTTAACAACGGATCACCAAAATGTAAATCTCGTAACAGGGAGATTTAAATTATTCGCAGTGTGTCGCAAGATTTTTACTTTAAAAATGTATTCTGCGAAAGCGTTAAAATGCCAAATTGCACAGATTGACATAGTTTGCGAAATAACCAAAGTATACTTAACACTCGATGCCTAGAACAATTCTTTACCGAGATTCTATTCTTTAAATTAAATTTTCAAACATATGACAACGATCTACAGTCTATCAGTAAGTAGTGGAGGATCTTCAGAATCTCGACCGAGGCAACAATTCTTTTGCAACGTTATAAACATTTTAGTTACTTGAAATTTTGCAAAACCAACGCTTCTTTCCACGATCAGTTTGCGAAATAACCAAAGTATACTTAGCACTCGATGCCTAGAACAATTCTTTACCGAGATTCTATTCTTTAAATTAAATTTTCAAACATATGACAACGATCTACAGTCTATCAGTAAGAAGTGGAGGATCTTCAGAATCTCGACTAGACAGAAATTTTTTGTAATGTTATAAACTTTTTTAGTTACTTGAAATTTTGCAGAAACCAGCGCTTCTTTCCACGATCGCGGTATTACAAAATAGAATTTTATCGTGTGGATTAATTGAAAGAAAAAGAAAAAATGGCAGACGAAATGTTGCGTTAAAGTTGGTCCTTAATAGGTTAGAATAGAGATGTTAGAAACGTACGTTAGGTTGAACGGATGCATCGGCTACTCTCAGTCCCTTGATACCGTGTACTTGGAGTCGATTGTTAACAACGGTCGTCGGATCTGTACGCGGACCCATTCTGTTGCTACCGGTCTGATGATTCTCCGGTCTCGTGTTCCACTGTATGACGCAGTTCCAAAAATCGTCGCTGTCCGGTTCGAATCCGGCACACTGTTCCACGTACTCGTCCACGTACGTCACACCTATTTCCTTCATCGTCTTAGAATTCGACAATTTTTGGACCATGCGGATTCCCTGAATCACGACGCTGCGATCGTGATCAGTTGCCAAATCGTTGCCCCAGATATGAGGTGGAGCGAGAGGATCCTTGCTGTTCAATCTGATTCGACCTGCAAATGAAATTGGAGCGATAACAGCCGGAGAAATGAGAACAAAGAACACGAGATTTTGCCTGTTTCGACTTGGGAGAAAGCTTTTCAAAAAACAGTTTCCGCAGTTCGCTTTACTTATTAGCAGTAAACTTGAGGCCTGAGGTTCAACGTTTGGCGATATTTTTTGAGAATAGAGATTTCTGATTTCACTGTAATAATTTCTGCTTTAGTTTCACGACATTCACTGTTTTAACAACACTAAAATGGCAAAGTGCTTTTCACAAAAATCTCTGGTGCCAATTCTCGAGAGAATCTATGAAAGACTCATTCTTGCAAACACTGTTCTCGTGAAACACGTTTTCAAAAGTCGAACACAGTCGAATATTTCTCAAAGTGAGAAGGCAACCAGCCAGTTTACCTCTGCTCGTCGGGCGTACATTGACCGACGTCATCTGAACAGTCATCTTGCCGTTCTCCTCAGCGACACCGTTTGTCCCGTCGCATATCGCTTGATAGCCAGCAAAGAATATCTGAATGTCCGGATCGGTCTCGTCCGTGTAATTCGACGCCAGAATTCCCGTGACTTGAGCCAGGCCAGTGCTAGAGAGCGGTCCAGTCTGATTGTAGACGTACTCTTCCGCGCTGCTCTTGTTGAACATCGAGTAGTACGTTTCGTTCACCGTGAAGGTCAGACCGTACGACTGATGGTTGTGAAGATTTTCACCGACACCCGGTAGATCCATCACCACGGGAATTTTCATGGACTTGAGATGTTCCTTGGGCCCGATTCCGGACAACATCAACAGCTTCGGCGAGTTGATCGTTCCCGCTGACAGAATCACCTCGCGTTTCGCCAGTATCGAACGTTCTTTCTTTCCGTTCTGCGAACAAAATCAAACGAAATTGAAGACCTGGACGAAACTGACAGACGTTCGAATTCGACACGACGTCGTACCAGCAACACCTCGACGCCTCTCGCCTTCTTGCCGACTATCTTGACCTTCGTTACGGTGGCGTTTATGGCTACGTGAAGATTCTTGCGGTGCGCGACCGGCGTGATGTACGATCTGACGGCGGTGGTCCTTACGCCGCCCTTGCTGATGGTTTGAGCCACCGCGAAACCTGTGATCTTGTCTCCGACCAAATCTTCGGTAGTGCCGAAACCGACTTCCTCTGCCGCATTCATGATATCCTGAGCGAAGGGAGGCTGATACGGGAACCTGTCGAAGGTTCAGACGTCAAACGATCACTGTCGTATCGAGTGTGCGTGTCTTACGATTAATAATAACTTGTTTGAGACACGAACAACAATAATTAAGCCGTTTGCATTGAACGAAACGAAATTATAAAACATGGAATAATTCGTGATGAGTATATAAGAATATTTATATATAAGTATATAATATTCTTATGATATTTGTATATAATATTCTTATAATATTTATATGTAAGCATATAATATTCTTATAATATTTATATATAAGCATATAATATTCTTATAATATTTATATATAAGTATATAATATTCTTATAATATTTATATATAAGTATTCTATCATTTATATTTATATATAAATATTCTTATAATATTTATATATAAGTATATATTTGTTGACATGATTGAAAACTTGTACCATGCAAATATTTGATGTTGAATAATATTCTATCAATGGAGAATAGAACAGTTCAATGATATTTCAAGTAGCGAAATTATTTTCACAATATTTTCAATAGTTTTAATTATTATATTCTAATAATTGGCGATCATACCATTGACCATTCCTTTATGCAGCTTATTTAACAAATCTGACTCTGTAATTTTTTGAATCTTTTTTCCTCAAAAAAGTCTCCTTCAGAGAAGATCTTCAAATCACGTATCGTGATTCACGAAAATATTTACGTCTCTCCTACAATTGCCAACATTTGAACGATCTTAAACGATCGTGCCTTTTTTTTCATGAAACAAGCTCGATTGTCTCAATGTTCGTCATTGAAAAGAGTTTTGAAATTTGTATCGTACGGTCGCGCATCAATCATTTAAGATCGGCGATCAACAGGATGCAAACATTTCTGTGGCTCACTGTCTATGAAGTGATGGATATTGGATTTCCTGTACCAGGGCAGTGTGTATGTACACATTTTTAGTATTGCGTGATTTATGTCTTTCTACGAGCGCCGAGATTTGTATCGACAACAATGCCAATTAATCAGGCTCAATTATCTCAACATACGTCATCACTGAAAAGAAGATTGTGAAATCTGCGCCGTGAAATCACGTCGGTCATTTAAAATCGACAATTTCTGTGACTAATTGTCTACAAAGTGACGAAGGATTATCCCCCCCCCCTCCCCCTCCCCCTCCTCGGCTGAAACGTGTTTTGATGTTCCGCAAACAAAAAACGAAAAGAAAGAAACGAAACAAACAAATTTATGGGAAAAAATTCGCCATGTCGATTTTTTTCACGAATGATTTAAAGATTCAACGTAGACCGCGCCAATGGGCGAAAAATGACTCTGTCTTTTATCTTGTATTTCTCCATTATACGAAAAGGTGCGTGAATTATGAGTAAGCAAATGCACGAATAAATAAATAATTATAACTGCAAAAGGTATTTCGAATCAACGAACCGTTCCACGTTCAAAGGACCGTTTTTGCCGTGATATTTCTCACTCACTCTCCCTATTTCCTCGTTGTTCTCCGATTTGAGGTAGTACGGTAACACCTGAAGAAAGAAAAAAACAAAAAAAAGAAGCAACGTGTGACGAACGTGAAGCAATGGCAAGTGCAGTGATATCGACGGAGAAACGTACGTCGTCCCAGCTCCATCCCTCGGCTCCCTGTTTCACCCATCGATCGTAATCTTTCGGATGACCTCGATGATACGCCATGCCATGGTGAAGCGTCGTACCTCCGAGATTCTTACCCCGAGGCCACTTGCAACGTCCACCCTGCGAGAGACAGGCGTGCTTCTCGTCCGACGTTTCGTAGTTCCAGTCCAGTTCACCGCCTGCGAGTGTCACATGTTTTCGTGTGATTTAATTTGACCGTTCATTCGTTCACTTCCCTCATCATTTCTATTCAAAGGTCTTAGAATTCCTTCTCGTATGCTTTATCGTTTACGTTATTGCAAATTCTTTAACCCCTCGCGCTGGCAACTGGTTGCGCGGACCATAACGAGTGACCGAAGCCGTATACAATAATTCGTCGCTTTCTTTCTCTTTTGAACTCGTCGGCGCGATATCACCGGATAGAAATGATTAAGAAGCAATAAACTTATCGTTTAAATATATTTAAAACCGAGGAAATGCTGCAATTTGAGACAGAAAGTTCTCTTGGAAAGTTCTAAGTGCGTGGCACGTTATTCCAGCACAAGAGATTAAAGATCGTCTTAGTGGAGTCACAAATTATTTCCTAATGTCGAAGTGAAGTGACTTTTGATTTTGAAGAAGAGCGTAACGCGCGGATAATAAATTCGAATTTCGATTCGAGTAATTTCGAGCTCGCGGTTACATTGTCTCGACAACTTTCAGGAAGAAAAAGAATTCTACTCTAGGCAGAGCCACGTAACTTGCTTCTAAATTGGCAAATGTCTCGATCCGTGAGAATCCTTAATTTTTTAATACACGTTTCATGTTGCAGTACGTGTACACCGAATGAAAATCCTTTGACCATACGTAACGTGCATAGTGAAAATTACCAAATCGGTCTGATTTAATAATTTTTCAAGAATAACCCTATTCTTGAAGAACAAGATTATTCTTATTATTCTTAAAGAAAGGGAGGAAAGAAAGAGTCGACGAGTTGGTCTGTACACGAACTCTGAGGAGGATCTCGGGATCTAAACAGTGTCCAAGATAGAAAGAAGGTGCCCTACGTATTAATGCATTTTTTTCGCGGCAAACTGTCGTTGCGATCGAATGAAATTAATTACCTAGGTAAAGTAGAAGATTGGCGGGTATCTCGGCACCTGCCGGTTCATCGGGGCCAGCTTCGATGAGTAAAACTTTCCACTTTTCCACTTCGCTCAACCTCCCAGCCACTGCAGCTCCACCGGCACCGGCTGTGTATCATTTCACGAGAAACATAGGAATAAAATTTCGCGTTAAAGGCATACGTGCACTCGCATGGCGTGTCAGTATGTAAAGTATAAAATTTACAGGATGCACGCGGCAGTGAGAAACATGTAATACGTCCAAAGTGAATAAGAGTAGAGTGTAAAAATATTTAATACAATAATAGATTGGAAAAAATACATAGTAGGATCTCTGTTGTCTGTATATGTTTCTGAACGCTGTATTTTGAATGTTCTATAACCGCCAGAACAAATTGTTCGCTTGAGAAAATCATCTGTCACATCGTAGGATGATTATCAATTCTTTTTGACTAATAAATCAGTAGATTATATATCTAATTTAAAAAAGTACAAGCTAGACAGAAATGCAAAGGTGTGTACAATACAGCTTTCTTCTTCGAACATTCCCTCTAGAAAATGATTCGAACAACAACCACTGCATTGTGGTTCTCTATAGTAGTAAAGATCCATGTATTGCATGAAGTAACAACAAGTTGAGATATAAAAGAATATCTACTAAAGGATTAGTAAAATTCTGATATTCTAACACTCTAATATTCTAATATTGTAATATTGTAATATTGTAATATTGTAATATTGTAATATTGTAATATTGTAATATTGTAATATTGTAATATTCTAATATTCTAATATTGTAATATTGTAATATTGTAATATTGTAATATTCTAATATTGTAATATTGTAATATTGTAATATTGTAATATTCTAATATTCTGATATTCTAATATTGTAATATTGTAATATTCTAATATTCTGATATTCTAATATTCTAATAATCTAATAATCTAGTATTTTAGTATTCTAGTATTCTAATAATTTAGTATTCTAGTATTCTAGTATTCTAATAATTTAGTATTCTAGTATTCTAGTATTCTAATAATTTAGTATTCTAGTGTTCTAGTATTCTAATAATTTAGTATTCTAGTATTCAAATATTTTAATATTCTAGTATTCTAATCTAATATTTTAATATTCTAACATTCTAAAATTCGTATAATATACGTGTTACACCATAGATCTTCATTCTACAATACTTCGTTCAAACTACTCATAAATCTTGCAATTTGCTAGCAGAAAGGAAACAAATTACGAATGTTGTAATACAAAACGTTCGTTAGGAGTTCAAAAGTCATTCCATTCCAGTGGAGCAATGATGCTCCATCTCCTCAATCTTCGGAACCGTTTCAAAAAAAGGGGAAAAAAAAAAAAAGAACAACTCACCACCGACGACGATGAAATCGTAGATGAGATCCGGGTGCTCGACCGGTTTCACGCGCTGGCACGGTTCGCCGATTTTCGGGCTTGCTACCAGAAATACGTTGAGAAGCGTCAGTAACAGTTCTCCGTTGCTCGCGGAGCAAACGTCGGTGAGCTGAGGTCCGCCGTGGAAGGGCGCAGCACACTGCGGGCCTGGCACCAGGGATTGCAAACCTGACTGCAATTGCCAGCAATGAGATTACAGTGGACAACGATTGCCTATCGGTCGTCACGCCGACGAGAAGGGGAAGAGGAGGGGCGTTGAAGCAATCTGTTTGTCCGGCGGCGACTTTCGCGGGAAAATGTGAATGAACGTGAGCCAGTGTTCAACGTACCATGGTGTCAAAGATGGGTTGCGGACAGAAGTTACAGAATTGCCCGTAAACTGAACGTGCTGAAACGAGAGCCTCGTTCTGCCCGACTGGTTGTTCAACGCTACCTTCTACTCTCTTTTATACTTGTTGTTAATGTGATTACGCTTGTAAATTGAATATTTACCATTATCTCTTGACCGTTGATAAATACGTATACGTCACTATCTAACGAGAGTTTTATCATTATTACATTCATTATGTAAAAACCTAGTCGCATCTGGTATCTTCCTTTTTCGCTTCGCGAATATTAGTCTAATGTGTCACAGTCTTGATTACCGATGTTTTCATTTGCCTGTAATACTGTTTACTGTTGCAGTCCCTATCTTTTTGTTTTCACTACCGTGTATTTTGCTAATGAAATAATGCATATAAAGATATCGCGTATTATTTGTATATATATATTGGCACACCTGTCGTTGAAAAGCAATGGTAGAAAACGGAAGTCATCTTATTTTCATGCGATTCTGTTTTTTTTTTTTTTTTTTTTTTTTTTTTTTTTTGCAAACACGATTGAGAAAACAGGTTCTAAATAGAAATTCCAAGAAATTCTGCGTTTTATACGTTTTTTCATATGCTCTGCACAGAATTTAAATCACAATGACCAATGTTATGCGATCGTTCGGTTTATTGTTCAAGCGATAATACAATTGTATATCTCAAACACTAATTACAGTAATCACTTAGTATTCGTCGTCGTTTCGTCTACGGGAACCACAGGCTTTAAGATGAGAAATTCGCGACATGTTATACTTATTTCTCATCGTCTGTTCGCATCATTTCACACGTACCGCCGGTAAAACTTCTCAAAGTGACTACCTGAAATTTCGATACAACGTTGTGTTCGAAAATACCGTGTCTTTCACAAATATGCACGACAAACGCATTCATGATATCAATATATGTCGTTTCGCGAAATGCAACGAGTATGCTAATAAATAATCACATGGTAAAGTCCTCCGTATCTAGGCTACACATAATTCGAGTCGTTTACTTATATCACTGAAGTCGTGAAATTATCTTTTCTGAAAATATTGTAAACGAAAATTGTTTGCTACGAAACGCAATAATATCGGTAGTTAGAACGTATCAGCTAGTAGTTAATTTTTTTAAATGTTTTTTTTTTCATAGTTGGAAGGTGACGTTGGATCTTTGTAGCATTATAACGATGTTTATATATTATAGCAATGTTTGATTCGATTCGAGAAAACAGATTGATCGTGGATCAAGAATAATTGGTTTTCAATTTAAATGATGCTCAAGTTCGTGTACATTAGGTTCGATGTAAGTACCTGGGCAATCGGTGATGCCGAAATTATCATCATTACTCACTATGTGCTTCGACGATGCGACCTTCGCATTTTCTAACGTTCTAAATGATAACGTTCAATAAATTTCATTTCTTACATGCGAACGAAAATGCAAAGAAAAGTAAAAAAATTGCTCGATGCAGATAAGCCTGACAGTGAAACGAGTTAGTTTACAATAATATTTATGAGGTGTGATTAAGTAAGATTAACTTGTAATTATGCTCGGTTAGTGGAATTTTTCTGTACGTTGAATGACGTATTATGCATTTATGCATATTTACGTCGTTCTTCAATATATATCAGATAAACAACATTCTTTTTGCGTTTCGAAAGATCCAGCTCGTACGTTCCCATGTAAAAAAGACACGTGCATCGTTAATTTTATCCGCCGTTTGTGAAAAAAATTTGGTCCTTTCGTTTTTATTATTGAATTAAAGGTAAATCTCTTGTACGTTTAGATACTTCTCTCACGGTCGACGTCTCTTCGTAAATTATCGTTTTTTGTAAATAAAGTAACCGAGGAATATAGCTTGGAATCACTTGGTAGAAATTTAGTTTATAATTTCTTTGCTGATAATTTATATGTTATAAGGTGATTATTACGACGTTGAAATTGTTACGTACGAACAGAAAACAGTCGATTTTTTATCGATAGATCACAAAATTAGTTTTAGCAGCAAGTAACAATAAGAATACTAACGGTATAATTATAGAACTGAATTAAAAATGATAAAAATATAATAATCTTCGAGAAACGTTATGGCAAATATAGCCAGAACATCAACCATCAGAACAGTGAAAGATTTTTGGAACAAATAATTAAACATAATATCATTTGATCGTTATTTTGTATTAATGCAGAATCAAGTCAAGAAATAAAACCTTGCAACCAATAAACTAGATACAGAAATAAAATTGAAAAGTTAATCGTTTCAACAATATAGAAAATTATTTAATCACAACTTCGCTCGATATTACGTCAAAGAAAATTCCAAGTTGTATTTAAGCATCGCGATGCTGCTAAGTGAATTTAGCAAGCATCAGGTTGAAGAGAGGCACCTGTAAGATACTAAAAAGGTAAATAAGGGGTAGCGTTATGGCAGTTGAGAAAACAAAGAGCAGAGAAATAAACTAGAATTATAATTCAGCCTATTTAGTATCAATCCGGTAGCGATATTACATTTCTTTGGTATATGTTTATATTTCGTCGTTGGTACAATAAGGTAATCGTAATGCATTATGCGAGTAGCTGCCCAAGGAGTCGTTTGCTTTACACACACGTTTCGCTTTAGCGTGATTAATTGGAGATTAAGGGAAAGGTTTTATATGTTAATTGTTTGAAAAATACGTACGTACTTAACCATGTACCGCGAAAGATCGTAACCAAAACTGTTTCGAATTATTTCTGAATAATGTAGCACGTTACACGTGTCTACACCGAACAGCATGAAATCTCGAAAGTGCAAAGTTAACACGTACGAATAAAAGCGTACAAGCGAAATTCATTAGTTAAACTAATTCCGTGTCGCGTGCAACGAAAGTGATACAATTCGGGAAGGTATCCTTTCTAGAATTGGAAACAGCTTTCGAACTTTCTTCTAATTAATAGACCGTGGATATTTAAATTGTGCACACCTCTGAAAGTATAAATTGTTCTCTTTATTACACGTAGATTTCTTTGAATTGAAACTTCAATTCGTTGATATTTTTGGATATTTTGTGTGATTCTCTGTACTGTTTCATTCTTCAATTTCTCGCGAATGCACAAGAATCCATGGTCTAATAATTGAATCAAAGTGATTTTCTTAATCAAAGAAGCGAAACAATTTCAAATAATAGTCGGGACAAAACTTGTAATAGAACTTATGTTGTATTTTTAGAATACAATACAAAGTGTTTTGTGATCCAGGAATGATCGTAGAAATAAATTAATTCGTGGTCCGATTAATTAATTATATTTAATTACATTTTTTCTCCGACATGTTCGGATTTCGTTTTGCCAATGTTTCAAATAAAAAAAAAAAATAGAACAAACAAAAGAACGAGTATCATTAACGTCTGACATTATGTTAATGTATAATTTATGTTAATGTGTAACACTAACTTGAAAGTTACGTATCCATATATTGAAATTTCCTGTAATTTCCGTTTTAACTGCTTTGCTAATCAGTTCGTTCAATATTACAAAAGTATTAGTTCTTAGAATTAGTTTTTAAATTTTGAATCGAAACAAATAGCCAGAATTAAATTTTTCTTACAAGTATAATGGAAATTCTAGTTAGTAAAATTGAATCTTTAAATTGCCATTTTTTTTTTTTTTTCACTCCGTTTACTTTTACATAGAGGGAATTCGAAAGTTGCTGGATCGATAGATACATGTTCAAAAATCGACTAGAGATTATTTCCTATGTTAAAATTAATTAATTAGTATTTTGCTTTTCTGTAAATGAGTGACAAATTCGCAAAGATAGAACCACGAATCAATCTGTAGACCTAATAAACAGGCAAGTGAGTAAGATTTTCGTAATTGGCCAAGAAAAAAAAAACTGCGTGGAAAGAAACTCCGAGTTGGTCACTTTCAATGTACTCGTGTGAAACGTCCTTGACACGGTAACAACGGAAAGGAAAAAAAGATAGACAGGAACGAATAAGTCGCGAGACAGAACGAAGAACGTTAAAGCAAGACAACTAGATTGCGGATTTTTATATATTTGCTTAAAAATTCAAAAATATACTCAATGCACGTTTGTAATATCTCAAAGATGGAAGTTAATCTCTTTAACCCTTCAGGAGTGATGTCAGGAATTTTAAACTTTCTGACTATTGTAGCTTTAATCATGATCAAAACCCTTTGTGTCCTGCGATACTTTTGTTAAATTTTTCGTATCGTTGAATGGCTTTTGACATGTCGCAAACATAAATTTTCCAATAATTTCATGCACAGTAGTTGCACTCTTATTTATTTCGAACATGTTAATATTCGAATGTTACATTAATAGAACGTAATGTAATGTCTGCTAGTAGCAGATGAACTCGTATCTAGTAACTATAACATTTCATTCTGATGATATATACATATATATAATATTCGAATATTAAGGAATTAAAAAATTGTGCAAGTTCATCGTTCACAGTGGTTTAAGAACGTTTAAACACTGTCGTTTAAGTACCATGAGAAACTGTCAGCTGTCACACTAAAATGATGTAAATGGTACTCAGGATATAAAAGATTAACATACGAACATTTAAAAATATATATAGTGGGTGTAGAAAGTATTCGTACAGTGATTAATCACGACTAAAATGCTGAATAATAATATTTATTAAACAATGTTTTTTAAAAAAACGTGGTACATCTATTCTCCAATGTCTGTAGAACAACAATAAACGAAAAGAAAGAAATATTCATATTGTTTATACAAATAGAGAAACGGACAAAATGACAGAAACGAACGCGTAATAAGTATTCGCACAGTTCTATCTTCACTATCAAGTGCACAAGTAATTTAAACAATTGTAAAATTAATATTTATATATTAATAAATATTAGTTAATCAATATGCCAGCTCATTTAAAAAATACCCCCGCAATCATCAGATTGAACATTTGTGGGATTATCTGGAACGATCAATTCGAAAACATACAATTTCATCTAAAAAAGACTTCAAAAATGCTTTAATCAAGGAATGGAATAATATCACTAATAAAATCACATCTAATTTGATTAATTCAATACCTAGAAGGCCAGCTGCAATAATAAAATCAAAGGGAAATCCTACTAAATACTAAATTATTAATTTATAAATATTAATTTTACAATTATTTATTGTTTCTATTATAAATGTTTAAATTACTTGTACACTTGATAATGACAATAGAACTGTACTATAATATTTATTACGCGTTCATTTCTGTCGTTTTGTTCGTTTTTCTTGATATTTATATAAAAAATATGAATGATTTTTCTTGTTTACTTGATATTGTTGTTTTACAGACTTTGTAGAATAGATGTACCATGTTTGTTTAAAAAATATTGTTTAACAAACATTATTATTTAGCATTTCAGTCGTGATTAGTCACTGTACGAATATTTTTTACACTCGCTGTATATTAATAGTAAGAATTAGTGGATTTAATAATTTTCAAAGTTCCAAACGATATATTGATTCCATTCATTTATATAATTTTGATTTCATTGCGTATAATTAACAAGTCGAGGTAACAAGTCGCACAAAAATTACTACAGTACATCGTCCCTGAACGGTTAATAACGTAGACGAATGTTTCTAATCCGCATAAGCATTCGCAACCTAGTAACAACAACAACAACAACAACAGTTCACTCGCGTTCACTCGAATTCAGCGAGTGTAATCGTGTCGATTCTTCGTTCCACAGTGTCCGATCGACTGGATTGCAGCGACGACGACGAAAAGAAAGGCTAGGCACTCTTTCGGACTCGTCTCTTTGGTGACGTTGCGCCAGGAGTTGAGACAGCAAGCTGTGTAATTTCCCTTTCATAGAAAGAAACCCGCTAAATCACGATGACTAGATCGATCGAGGATCGTAGGCTACCAGGCCGCCTGGTCCCAGTCGATGTATTTGATCCCCCAAAGCAACAGATCCAGCGAGTTGTCGATCGTCGAACGGGAACTAGGAAACATGGCAAATTGCTAGTGACTAATATGCGATTTCCATGACACTCGGCTCCATACGGAAGATGGACGATGCCCGTACCATTGTGTCGGCCCAGCGCCCCAATCCGACCTGATGAACGCCGCCGCCCTTTCGCCGATCATGATCGCCGGAGCGCCCGTGTTTCCGGACGTCACCTTTTTTTTGTTCAAAGGAGAAAAAATTTACTCAGTCAGACGGATAAAGTGATCGCGGGATGGCGAAAAACGAGGAGTAAACGCGCCTGCGAACTGGTTTGCGGTGAATTTGTTTTGTCGAACGTAGGCAAGGGGGGTTGAAACGTTGCGAGTTTCTAAATACTGTCGGTATATCTGTGACTGTGTCTACGACTGTGAAGCTAATAGAATAGAACGTATGTTCTATTTTATATATTACTATATAATATATATTAATATAATATATAGTATACATTAGTATATATTATATACTATATGTTAGTATATATTATATTATATATAAGATACTATATATTATATACTAATATATGCTATATGTTATATACTAATAAATGCTATGTATCATATACTAATATATACTATATATCATGTACTAATAAATAGTAAATACTATATATTAAATACTAATATATTAATACTAATATGTATAATAGTACTAATATATTAAATACTAATATATAATAGTACTAATATATTAATACTAATATATATATAATAGTACTAACATATTAAATACTAATATATATAATAGTACTAATATATTAAATACTAATATATATATATATAATAGTACTAATATATTAAATACTAATATATATAATAGCACTAATATATTAAATACTAATATATATAATAGTACTAACATATTAAATACTAATATATATAATAGTACTAATATATTAAATACTAATATATATATAATAGTACTAATATATTAAATACTAATATATATAATAGCACTAATATATTAAATACTAATGTATATAATAGTACTAATATATTAAATACTAATATATATATAATAGTACTAATATATTAAATACTAATATATATAATAGTACTAATATATTAAATACTAATATACATAACAGTACTAATATATTAAATACTAATATACATAACAGTACTAATATGTTAAATACTAATATATATAATAATAAATACTACATATTATATATTATATACTAATATATGCTATATATCATATACTAATAAATACTATATATTATATATTACTACATATATTATTTTATATTGTACTGCATTGCTGACGTGACCGAAAATCGATCCGTGTCAACGTGTTGCTTTGTTGCAACTTTCGTTTCAACGCGATGTCCCCGTATTTCTCAAAAATGGAAAACTCGCCGCAAGGTTCGCCGAAAGAAGAAGAGAACGATAAATACCTGAGGCATGATGGACGTGTCGGCGACCCGCAACCCTCTGATACCGTGCACCCTGAGCTGCGGATCCACAACAGCCATTGGGTCGGACGATGGACCCATTTTACAGGAGCCTGCCTGATGATTCTCCGGGCCGGTGTCCTGGCGCACAGCGCAGCTCCAGTAATCGTTGCTTAGGAACGGGTACCGTGAGCAAGCTTCCAAAGGGTGGTTGCTCAGCGTCATATTATATTTCGCCATGGCGGTAGTGTTACCGAAGGACAAGGCTATCTGAATTCCCTCGACAAGAGTGGCAACGTCCAACGGATCGGTCAAATAGTTCCCATAGATCACGGGCTTTGCGAGAGGATCGTTGCTAGCCAAGCGGAGGACTCCTGAAATAGACGATCAGATTTGCTTCTTGTACAGTGTTGCATCGTGATCTGATGGGAACTGGATCGATGACAATCAGACATACAGACATTGGCTTCAATCGAGTTTGCAGTTTCGTGACTTAGAGAAACGGATCTTTCTCTTTTCGCTTTTTTTTTTCTTTTTTTTTTTTTTTCTTTTACGTTTGTGGTATCGATTGTCTCTTAGAACACGTTATCACGTTTCTACTATGGCGCTATAGTTTGATAATGGAAAATAAGCTTTTTATTCGCGTCTTTAAACGCGGGGTGTAGCTCTCATCTAGCTTGAGATGACACGTATCACATTTTACTGCTGAAAACTACGCGGGTAACGTTGAACCAGGCTAATAAACTGCGCGTTCCTCTTGGCCCTTATGACGTTCTGACTGCTTTGTCTCTTCGGCTCCTAACTATACGTAAACTTTTAACACGTTCGCTGCCTTTGTTCGCGGCAGAAGTCACTCTGCACGGCCCAAACATTAAATTAAATTTTCAAAGTTTCACGTAACACGATATATGTTTTTACATATGCCAAATTATCGGAGTGCCCAAAATAGACGATCCAGCTGGCTTTTGTAGCGTGACATTTATAAAATAAACGAACTATATGTTCAGAAAGCACTGGAAATAGTAATTAAATAAAACAAAAATAGTATCAAATAGTATTAAATAAATAGTAGTAAAAAATAAATAGTATTAAATAAAAACGAAAATAGTAATCTTCAATGAAACAAATAAAAATCTTCACTTCTCATAAAAAAAAAAAAGAAACTCTAAGATAATAAAAATAAAAATTTTCGAAAGAAACGAAGGCAAGAAACGAAAATAAGTGCATATTTAGCAAATACGAACGATTAATAGGAAAAATGGATGCAACGTTCATCGTTGTGTAACAGATGTCGTAGAAAAAAAAAAAAGAAAAAGAACTTAAAACCAAATTATTCAAATAATCAAAGTGTAATCAGTACGTAACCTGCTGCGTGAAGCTTGGCAGGCAACGTACGTATAAATCAGCGTTCGAATCGTGGAGGATGTTGCAAAATGTACCTCTGCTGCGCGGCCGAAGATTCGTCGGCGATATGCTTATGCTACGACGGCCGTCGTCCATGAGAGATCCGATCTCTCCGGTGGTAGCGCACGACGCTTGATACCCGCCGAAAAAGAACTGAAGATCAGGATGATCGGCGGTGGTGTAGGGGGACGACAGGATTCCGGTTAATTGGGAGAGGCCGGTTGACGCCATTATCCCCCTCTGGAACGCGACGTACTCCAACGCTGCCGCCCAATTCAGATCGAACTCGTCCGGCTGATTAATCGTCCAGGACAGTGTGTACGACACGTGATTCTGTAGATTCTCGCCGACCCCTGTGGGACGCGCGATATCGTAAACACTCGTGAAGCCAGGGGGAAGAAACATCGTTTCGTGAATCACTATCGCTCACCTGGAAGATCTTCGACAACGCTTACGTTCACGGCTGCTAAATGCTCCTTCGGCCCGATTCCGGAGAGCAGCAACAGCTGAGGGGAGTTGACAGCGCCGCCGGAGACGATTATCTCCTTCGAGGCTCGCGCCTCTCGGAGCACGCCGTCCTGAAAACGATTTAGAGGGGACGGTCGTTCATTCGCTTCGATTTGAATGAAATCGTTGCCTCGTTTGGGATGTTAACTCGGGCGAATTTTTCTTCTTCTTTTTGTCACACTGCGTTGCAAAAATCTACTCGACCTGAAGTTTCGGGAACGATTGTACCATCGAAATCAACGCAGTGTGCAATCACAGTTTAAAGATAGTCGTCAAAAGTCTGAATCATTAAACAGATTATAACAGTGAGTCGTTATAATCATTAAACGGATTGCAACAGTTTTAACAATGTAAAATTTGAGAGGTAACGCGGTATGAAAGATCGAAATTAATGATACGAAAAAGCGTAAATTCAGTTTGCGGGGAAGTCAAGGAATTGATAGATTCCAAGAAATAATTAATTCAACAATTGCAAAGAATTCAGAGAATTAATAGTGAAAGGGAAACAGCCGTGAAGAATATCAAAAAGTTTGCGTCATTAAACAGATAGTCGTACGTTGACAATGTAAAATTTGAGAGATAACGCAGTATGAAAAATCGAAATAAAGGTGACTGATATTAATGACACGATAGAGCGCGTATCGTAAATTCAGTTTGCGGGGAATTCAAAAGAATTGATAGATTCCAAGAAATAATTAGTTCGGCAATTGCAAAGAATTCAGAGAATTAATAGTGCAACGGAAATATCCGTGAAGAATATCAAAAAGTTTGAATCATTAAACAGATAGTTGACAATGTAAAATTCGAGAGATAACGCAGTATGAAAAATCGAAATAAAGGTGACTAAAATGAATGACACGAAAGAGCGTAAATTCAGTTTGCGAAGAATTCGAAGAATCGATAGATTCCAAGAAATAATTAATTCGACAATTGCGAAGAATTCAAGTAATTAATAGAGCAAGGAACTAATAGACTGCGTTCGAATACGATAAAAAAAGGCTCGCACGCTTGTTAAAATGTGTTAACGTATTAACGAACGAATAATTACAAACGCGATAAAAATTATAAAAAATTGCGAGCGCACCTTCGTCGATAGAGATTTTTATTTTTCCGTGCTTTTGCAAACAAAAGTTAAAAAGCACGAGGCAATTTAAATTCACGTCTATCCCCGTGTTGTTTGAGTGTCCGCAAAGTCCAAATTTTCGCCGATCATCAAACACCGATTATTAAACGGAAAAGTTACAGGAATTAAGCTGCGCAATTACTCGTGAAGCGAGTGTTAATAAAATTGAAAAGCAACGATGGTGGTGGAAACGATTGGTAAAGCCCGATAACATAGCATCACGACGATACGTAATATTGCTAATTGTCGTTTCGAATGTAACAACGAGCGAAACATCACCAACTTTGTGATACTGTACGCCGACTGCCTTGCCGTTCTCGATAATGATTCTCGTGGCGGTGGCGTTTAGAACGACCTGAAGGTTCCGCCTGTAACGGAACGGCCGTAGGAAAGCGGCCGCGCTGCTTTGTCGTACGCCGTTCTTGCTCATCGTTTGAGCGACCGTGAACCCTGTGATCTGGTCGCCGTTATGGTCCATCGTGATCGGGTATCCTCTCTCGACGGCGGCCGCGAGGATGTCCTCGGAGATGTCGGGCCTCCAAGAGAACCTCTCGACGTTGAGCAACCCGTCGGTTGCGTGATACTTCCGTCCAACGCGATTGATCTCCGTGTTGTTCTCCGAGCACATGAAATACGGCAAGACCTATTGCAGAGCAGAGAGAGAGTGAGAGAGAGAGAGAGAGAGAGAAAATGAAAAAGTGTGTCGCGCTACGTTTCCTGTAGATCGTTATCGGCGAATCAGACTGACGGATTATTGGTAAATAGCTCTCGTTAACTACACGCGATATATACGTACGATTTTCGCAATCATTTCCACAAGCACGCCGAGGTACTTGCGTGCACTATCTGTTTACCTTGCGCGTTTCGTATGCATTATCGGTCAACGGTTTGGACAGAGTTCTACGTGTGAGTGTACTACGTACGTCGTCGGTGCACACACTGAGAAACGAACGTGTTTGTATTGTGACGTGACTAAAAAATATATATACAGGCGTTGATATTAACGCAGGTGAATGCAGTTTGGATAGATTAGTGATACAACCTGGCGAATGGTTTCCGATCGGACGCAATTATTCGAAATATCTCTTTGGCGTGATTCTGTGTACCTCAAATTTTACATTTTAAGAATTCAGTGTTTTTAAATACGTTCGAGTGCTTGCGTTTGATCGATAACTTTTTGCCAAAAGTAGCATATAGAGATTACAAATTGGTACGCACTGACAGTGTGTAGAAAATGAACACGCATGTCAAAATATGCAGGAATGAACACAGTGTATATCCAAACTATAACAAACATCTTGTGTCTTCTTTTGATTTTAGAAATTTGCAAATTACTTCTTAGCCAGGTTTGAATCACGTTCGAAACAAGATTTGCTGAGATGAGGTTCGATAATTATTCTAGTCGTAGACTTACCTTACTTTTTACAAAAGTTAATGATAAATGGTTTCAATCTCTAAAAATAACATCCTCCGCCATTTTTTTAAACTTTCGTAAGAAGCAATAAGAAGTCTAGTTTATGTGAATTATTCCAATGAGTGTCAATTGATTCAGGACTGTCTTCTGAAATTTCGTTCTCGTTATTACAACTTCCACTGTGAGCGACCGTTCACATATCATACTATTATACGTCGCATCGTATGTATACGTTCATTATAATTATCAGCAAATTATAAAAAAAAAACAGCTGCTGGCCTTTAAACTCTCGCAAGAAGCAATAAGAAGTCTAGTTTATGTGTTAAGTCTAATTATTCCAATGAGTGTCAACTGATTCAGGACTGTCTTCTGAAATTTCGTTCTCGTTATTATAGCTTCCACTGTAAGCGACCGTTCACATATCATACTATTATACGTCGCATCGTATGTATACGTTCGTTATAATTATCAGCAAATTATACAAAAAGAAAGCTGCTGGCTTTTAAACTTTCGCAAGAAGCAATAAGAAGTCTAGTTTATGTGTTAAGTCTAATTATTCCAATGAGTGTCAACTGATTCAGGTCTTCTGAAATTTCGTTCTCGTTATTATAGCTTCCACTGTGAGCGACCGTTCACATATCATACTATTATACGTCGCATCGTATGTATACGTTCATTATAATTATCAGCAAATTATAAAAAAAAAACAGCTGCTGGCCTTTAAACTCTCGCAAGAAGCAATAAGAAGTCTAGTTTATGTGTTAAGTCTAATTATTCCAATGAGTGTCAACTGATTCAGGTCTTCTGAAATTTCGTTCTCGTTATTATAGCTTCCACTGTGAGCGACCGTTCACATATCATACTATTATACGTCGCATCGTATGTATACGTTCATTATAATTATCAGCAAATTATAAAAAAAGAAAGCTGCTGGCTTCAAGTGCGACGTCTCCCCAGAAGAGACAGTCGAGTGCAAATGATTAATAATTTTATCAAGTGACTTTTTGATCCCAATCACCCTCTCTAGACTCACCTCCTGCCAAGACCATCCCACGTTGCCCATCGCCGCCCAGTCGTTGTAATCTCTGGCGTGACCCCGCGTGTACATCATGCCATTGTGAACCGAAGTGCCACCGAGGTTCTTACCTCGCGGCCAGCTGCACGATCCACCAGTCGAAAGACAGGCGTTCGTTTCGTTCACGGTGCGATACTGCCAGTCGATCTCCGTGCCTATCAGAGCCAAACACCAGATTAATTCCCTTCGTCGCCGACCGATTGATTCCTACGTGAACGGTAAAGTGAAAATTGGCCTACCGAGAAACATGGCGACCATGCTCGGGATATCGGCACCAGGTGGCTCATCGGGCCCAGCCTCGAGCAGCAGAACTTTCCATTCCGGTAGATCGCTGAGCCTAGACGCCACTACGGAACCGGCCGTTCCCCCTAAAAGAGAAAAAGAGACAACGCGTGAAATCGTCGGATTCGTCGATCGAGATTTATGCCGATGCGAGAGATTTCGCAACGTGTTTGAAACTCGTCTGACACACGCTGATGAAAATAGGATTCACGATTTCAAGTGCAATGAGCTTTTCCCGCAAGAAGATTCCTATCGTTTTTTTGTATCAGAGATCGTGCGTAATTAATTTTGTAGTATAAAGATGTGATTTATTTACGAGACGTGGCAAAAATTGATCGTAAAGTGACAGAGTGTGTCAATCTGTGTATTAAATGTGAAATGTCTATATTCTTGTGCGAAATAAATGCATAATTTTGTATTTATTAAGAACGCGAGATTTTAATTTATTAATTCATGTTAATATCCGATTCTCTCAGGAAAATCGTAAGTTCTGGCCAAGCAGCATGCGTCTGATATTTACAATGAATTCCATCTTAACTCTTCCAAGCATAAATTTTATTAAAAAGGAAATATTAGATTGCACGGAAATTTCATTACAAAATGTACACCCCGGGGCGAACAGTAGCACACTGTGTACTTTCTTATGCCGCGTATCGCGATGTAAAGGGAACGCGTAGACAATATTAGCATCCTTGAGCATAATACATTACCCATTATGTCGAATGTTATTATCGAGAAATGCAATTTCTCAGAATTACACAAAAAACGAAAATGCAAATACTGCCCGTAGCCTCGAGGCAGACAGGATCGCACAGGTTATCGGAAGCGTAATATTCGTGTGAAATGCGAATTCAGTTAAAATGCGTATTAATATTTGTAAAAATGGGTCGGAGGAAAGAGTGAAATACACGCGATATCGAAATTAAACGAGGAACATTATTCCGTGATGAAAAAAGAACAGCCGAAACATAGTTAACAGAAGTCGTAGAGTGATGATGAATTTACCAAAAGATCTCGATTAATTATGGGAAAAGAAAGAGTCGTGGATAACCGCGAGATAAATGTGCTACAATAACGTGCAACGTCAAATTCAAGCTCGACTGCGAGATAAATTTAGAAAGAGCGGAAGTGGAGTTGAAATGTTGGCAATGTCTTTTGAAAAATTATTATAACAACTGAAACGACGGAAATTGCAACAAAAGTCTTGATTAAATAGTATGAGCTGCGTCGTTTGCAATTTGCAGAGGAGCGTGTTCATGCGAATAAGAAATTGGTGAATCGATGAAAAGCGGTACAATTTAGACGGATTTGATGGCCTCCGCTACTATTAATATCATTTACGAAATAACTTCCGAGTCGATTTATCAGGAAAATTAAATAATAAAAAGCACATTGAAACGATTGACGAAGAAATTAACACGTATGCGACAATTCTTTAAAACGAGTACATTTTTCAACGTGTTCATTAACATGAAACATATTACGCAAAAAAAGTTCAATTTATGTTACTTGCGCATGTTGATAAAAGCACTATGGAAGAAGGAATTTATATCATTTGTTTAACACAGAGAAATTTAATAACTTCTAGAGTGTGCTATATATTGGTCCAGGATTGTATAAAAATAGAATAATCTCACGTAAAGCGGCACGCAAACGACCGTAAATAAAAAAAAAAAAAAAACAGAAAAATAACGCGTGCACCGCGAAAATTCTTAACTAGGAAAAAAAGCAGCCTGATCGCGACATAACACGAACCTCTCTCTCTCTCTCTCTCTCTCTCTCTCTCTCTCTTTCCAGGTATTTCAATTTTTCCACGTGACGCGGGTTGAGAAATGTCGCATTGAAAAAGAGAGAAAGAAAATCGAGACGTTTTTCAATCCAAATTGTTAACAAGAGTGTCCCTCTCACCAATCCGTGCGACCGGATCGGTGGGAAAGTGGTTCGATAAGGCCTTGACCATGGGTATGACCAACAGGTAAAAGTAATTATACCATGCGTGTAGTATGTTTATGCTTTCGGTGCGCGAAACGTGTTTCACCTTTGCTTGCACACGAGACGCGTGCTCCGCGACGTATGTATGCACATACGTACGTTACGTTACCTGTACGCGAGTGCATGCCGACAGTACGACGAAGCGAAACGGCGAACTGAAAGTAAGAAAAGGTGGAAAAAGTACCGGAATCGGTGCACTTTCATCTTGAAAACGGGAATGGGAACTGCCTGCTCGCACGTGCTGTAACGAGCTCGTGGTTTTTTTTTTTTTTCTTCTCTTTCCTTCTAAAATATGCAGTTTCCAGCGCTAGAAAGAAAGAAAAAAAAAAGAAAAAAAGAAAAAGAAAAAGAGGCGACACGGAAGCGCTCGTCCGTGGTCACAAATCATTATGATAACGATTATGACCGGATCACAGGCAGCAATGCTACATAGTAGCATAACGTCGCGGTATCCTACGACTAATTGATTGAAATTTTTGGTTTCATCGACTGATTAACGTTTACTATCGGTGAAATTAATCGTCGTAAAATCGCCGATAGCCGTTGGTCATTACGTCGTGTTTGATTACAATTTCATTTGAATTGAAGTACATATACTTTGATAATTACAATAACTATATTAAATTATAATAAAGCGTCGATAATCGAAATAAAACATACTCCTGGCTGCATGTACTGTTGAGCTGAGGTTAATTCAATTGAAGTCTAATTATTTTAAACTCTTGGAAAATTTGTTTAAATAAACAGGCGACAATGGTTGACTTCGTTGGACCAGGTGTTAATGTTATTTCATCAATATTAGTTATTCACAGACTTACGTTGATGTTTTACGTAGGAAACGTTAATTTCAATATGAAAAAGAATTTCAGCTCTTAATGATTGACGAGGCGTCTAAACGACGATTGAAATAACAGTTAACGACTAAAGTAAAAATTTGACCCTTAATCGCAATTAATATTGAAGATGTCTAATAACTGACGTAGACACTCAATCGTTATCTAAGATTGACAACTAAAGTTGAAGAGTAATCGTTAGTTGCGGTTAATGATTGTTAGAGAAACTTTATCGTTGACTAATTGTTTGCCCAACACTTTGCTCGAGGAAACTCGACGATAATTTATTATGTATATATTATGTCATTTTATTGCAACAACCATAGCAAGATCTGTATATGATCTATAGGTGAACGGTAGAATAAATTAAACGTTGTCGTGCGTTGGCATTAATCCCACGGCATCTGTAGTGGGTAAAAATTTTATTAGTGGGCACTAGTAATTGTTTTTTAAAGACGTTATGATATTCTTACTTAGGCCAGTGGAAAACGTTACGTTTTGTAGAGAATATACAAAGTGTAACTGGTGAGTGATTTCATGATCAGAAATATATCGAGCAGAAAGAATAACATCTTTTCATTTAACAATCGAACGACAACAGTAATATCTCTAATAATTCTCTACCATAACACGTGCAACAGTTTAAAATGATGAACAAATGTTTTGAACACGCTTGCGATATTCACAGAATTCATGAAACGTAACGAACGAGAACGAATAAATATTACACATGCAATATTTTTACACTATAAATGCAATCTTTTTTTTTTTAAACGTTTATATGACAATCAAGACTTTTTACTGATGGAAAAATATTTCGATGATATAAATTGCAATTCCTTTTTTCCCGAGGAGATTGAGCTTGAATTCGATGAATTCGAGGCTGGACAGGAGTTGTCGAAAATAAATAAAAAATACGGAGTGAGGTGTCTTCGTGAAAAGAAAATTAAAATTGATAATTTAACTGAACATGTTCTAATTACGTATCAATTACACAAATCTATCATCTACATTTGTCAGTTATTTCCGCGCGTAAAATAACCTTCTTTCTTTTCATAGAATTTGATCGATTATTCACTAGCCGAATTCAAATATACCCACCTGATAAATGTTCAAATTCAACTCTCTCCGAAACGAACCGATTTAAATGAAAAAAAAATATTGTTCTTTCCCCTCGTACTTATTTTTGTACGTAGGATCGCCCTCTATCCCGTTTCACCACCGCATTTATACGACATCTTTCGCGTGAATTGCTGAAAAGTCATTGTTAATCAACGTCATAAATTAAAATGCAGAAGTTTACTTAAAATTTGAAATTCATCACATTGAAATTCATGATTGTGTCACGTCCGTGTATTAATTCGATGCATGTGAAATGTCGGATTCATCAATTGCCGGCTAGATCAATTATCAGCCAAATTAAGGAAGAACACGTTTACTAAAGTCGTGCGCGTTTCAGTGTCAGATTTGTAATATAAAAATATCGAAAGTTGATTGTTAATCATTACAAACGTTTCAGAACGTTCCTGTGACTTGCTTGCTCGTGCAAGTTTACAAATATCCTGCAAATTGTCGGGTCTTTATTTAATTAAAAACAGGCTGCAAATGAAAAAAAAAAGAAACAAACAAACAAACAACGACACGTCACACGCACGAATCCGATAATAAGAAAAATGTATTAAAAAAAAAAAAAAAAAATGCGAGCGAGTGAATCGCGCGACTCGGCCATGGGTATCAAATTCACTGTATCAAACATGGCGGACCTGCTGTGCGCTTCGACGAGAACGAAGTAACGAGAAAGCTGTGCAGTTAATACCGCGTGTCCACGGGGGAATGATACGTAAACGTTCTAGTTTTATCTTTGACCGCGTCGGCCACCACCCACTCCACCACCCCCGCGCTCGGAGGTCTCGCGAGATATTTATGAGACGTAATTATGAGCCCGCGCTTCGGAAGATTAATACGTCAAGCTTTAGTTGTTGCGGAATTATATCAGGCTCATCGTTGCTGTTCGAAGTAATTAACGTACTAACAACATATTCATGGAGTTCAATATTAATTAACGGCGGAGTTGGCCGCCCGCATTGGCTTTTCAGAGGACCGATTTTTTTTCACGTGTCGGCTCGTGTAGACTTAATTATCGAAACGGAAGTTGTGGGCCAATGGATTATTTTACGCACAGTTCGAGGGTCTTTTTGTAAGAAAACGCGTAATCTTTTGACTTTCGGCCGTCGTTCTTAGCCTCGTCAGCGTAGTTTTCGACGTTTAAAATTAATATATTAGTTGTAATAGAATTTGCATCGAACCGATTTCGTTGTGATTAGTATGTGGCGATGAAGAAGTGTAAACAGATTTTTGCGACGCTGTATATTCTTGATCTTTTTAATGACTTTGATTTTTAAGACCTAGATTTTGTTGAAAACGCTCGATGGAGAGTGGAGTTAACTTTAGCTCCCTTCACATCTTGATCTGACGATTCTGTAGATTGAACACGACGGCCATCTTCTTTATTCTAAGAAATCAGTTTCTTCGTTCATTTTGCGTCCTGACAGTTCAGTCATTTAACCATGCACGTTTCGTTCTGATTACTGTTGTCGCTGAACCGCGGACTTTTACGCAAATTCGTATTCTTTGTGAATAAATTTACGAGAGAAAGAAAATGGAACCTCGGTGGAAACTTGTTCCACGTATTGCCGAGTTTTCTCGCGTAAAAGAGCAGCGCGCGCAACTTTGCGTTTTTAAATTTTCTACAAATACGTAGAGAAAGCGTGATCGTTACAAGTACGAGTGTTACGTCCGTTAATAAGTGAAATTAAGATAATCCGCTTTCTTCAGGAATGTAATCGCGTAATCAGGAACCAACTGGCCATGTTAGTCCACGATAATTACTTTTCTTCTTTAATCGACGCGTCGTTGAATTCATCGATGAAATCGCTGCGGTGATAGCTGATAGTAGCAGATGCTTCTTCAAGAGTGTTCCTCGCTGTAGACTCGGTCGATCGTGCGCAATTGCGCAGATAATAAGCCGTTCCGATTATCATTTGCTCCTTACTGTTCTTGCTTCGCGTAGTTTGTTCGCTGTTCTTGTTCGACCGAGAGAGAGAGAGAGAGAGAGAGAGAGAGAAGGAGGAAGGAAGAGACTAAATGCGCATATGCTTAAAAGAGTCTTCAGAGGTTCTGTGAAAGGGAAGACGACCGCGGAAATGAAACGCGAAAGAACAGCTGAGAGAGATGGAAGAGATAAAAACTTTACGCGACTCGGTCGACCAAAGTTATGGATACAGTCGGTGATTATTTGGACGATTAGTTTTTTCCTTTTTCCTTTTTTCTTTTTTTTTTTTTAGTTGATTACATATTTTGATTTCTACAGTGATGGATAAAAAAAAAGCTTCAAATTTTGTACAACACCAAACGATACACGCGACATTTGTGACATACGACACGATATTAATTTCTATATATATGTACGTGTATGAGAATTAGTAATTTTCGAATTTTATTCCAACATATTAAAGTCGCGTGATTCGTTTTTATAAAATTATTTGGACTTTCTCTGCGCGTCATTGTATCTCGTAATAAAATAAATTTGGCCGAGTATTTGTGCTTCTTGGACAATTTGGGGTTTTACTCGCGAATGAAAACTTTGATTTGGGAAAATGAGTTTTTCTTTTCTAAAGAAAGGAAGATAGAGAATGTCACTTGCGGATTTAATTCAAAGACATTAAATTTCGAGTACAAATATTTTTGCATCTTACATGGATAATTGCAATAAACTCGAAATTGCAAGTGTGCTTTGCTGAGACTGAACATTCGTCAAGTGTAGATATATGTACATACATATATATCTTGAGTGGATGCAAAGTCAACAATTCGAAGTAAGAAACTATTTTCGTTAATTTGTTGTTTGTATTTAAAAAAAGAAACAGCATAGGGAAAGAAATTATTATCTGCTGTTAACGAAATTGCAAATATTTAAATTAAATTAATTTATTGAAGTAAAGTAACAAATAGTCCTAGTATAATATAAAATTTATACTAACAACAGAATCAGAACTCTTGTTTATAGAGACGAATGAAATAAAGCATTATTTCCTGAAAAACTATTTGCTTGTTCAAGTAAATAAACTTGTCTGAAAATAATATCTAATCAAAATGAAACAATGTACTGTTCAAATAATGATTGATCTATCGATCTATCTATTTCAATTCTTTTATTTTAATTACAATTAAATGATTTCAATCACATTAAATTGAAATTGAAATATCCATTGATTCTATTCGTAAAAATTCTAATTCTATCCACGCAAAAGCAATATCCTTCAATTATATCAAAATTAATTAGCCGTTAATCTACTATAGTTTACTTGGTATTATTATTTATTTCTAGCTTTCAACTCGATCGTTCGCAAATAAATACAGACGGCAAACTCCGATCAACCAAAATATCCACCCAGTACATTCGTAGCCTAATTTTGCAAACTGTCAACCGTGTCGATCCCACTGATTCGTCATTGTTCGCGGGGAAAGAAGTGCCCTGTTCTTGCTAGTCCGGTTGTCTCTCTCAGAGCGTTCGAAGCTGACGTTCTATGTCATTTTCCGCGAACGTGACCACGTTGCCGCCGTAACGACGCGAGATTAGCGAGGTGAAAACGGTTCTGCTCGAGCAAGAACGACCGACTCGCTTGCACAACGATCTATTACGCGGTGCCGCCGAAAGGAGCAGTTGGTTTCAGAGCAACGCATGCAATTGCTCTTCGTTTTCTGTTATTTCTAGCTAGCCTTACGTCCTTGTACGTCATCGAACGGATGATTCAATCGATTCCAGTTATATATTCAGAGAAGGGAAAGGCACTTTTCACCTGTCCGTAGTGTTTCGCTGAGAAACGATCTATTCTGATCATAATGGTTTTAAAGCGGGGGTCCCAATATTGCAAACGTTAATGAACGAAGTATTTGTTCTGAGATCTGAACGCGCTCCAAATTTTTGAATGACAGTAGGAATAGTGAAATAGGTAGTAAATATATTACCAATATTATTCGTAAGTGTTTGTATAATTGATAAAGACTGACGTTTCTGTTACACTTCGATCATCAAAGATCCTCAAACAATTCAAGAGATCCTCGCATGTCGTTCAAACCTAATGTTCGAAACTTGACGAAATGAACGAATAAAAAGAAAAATCGTCGAGCGAGTCACAAAGATGAAATCCCAATTTTCGTGGCCACGATGAGTTTAGTTTTCCCCTCGGCGGTTCGATTTAATTTCGAAAATTGTTCAATGTTTCCAGAGACGTTTACAGTTTCCGAAACTAAACGTACCTTTGCACTTCTGTTCGCTGCGCGTACATGTAAAAATAACTTCGGACAAAGGGAACTCAGGACTCGTCATGGTAAAGGCTTTACGATACGAAAACCAAATGGATTGTTAAATGATTTTTCTCTTTTCCCCCCCCCCCCTTTTTTTTCCTTTCTCACAAAGTCACAACTTTATAAAAATTCAGAATATCGACAATTCTCCATCGTGCAGTCACTGTACCGCGCTCTTCGCTGTGCCCGCGTTTGACCGAGAACTTTTTCTACCCGGAGAGAAGTACATTTTCATTCGAAATACGTTTCCTCGTATTAGCGACTATAGCTGTTCATTTCAAATATTTGTGCGTTGACCGCGGGATCGTTGCAACGTCAAGCAAGGCGGTGTCTATCCGTGCGTAAAAGCACGGTCGTCGTGGCTACTTATTCCGCTCGTCGATTTGTATCTTTATGACCAACGCTCCTCTCTTCTCGACGATATATACGTGCTTCGATGATAACCGCCTAACCGTGGCAGACACTTCGGTCGTTCGGTCAAAATGTTTCCATCTACCGATACGCGAGATCATCTTCATCCCCTTCTACGGTGTACATTGAGGAGCCAAAGCGCATCGTTGAACAAAAGTGGAGCAAACGTTCGAAGACGTCATTCCACGGTTGTTTGCGTGCAGCGATCATCGAACGTGCAATTCCCCAGATTGAGGAGGATTAAAGGAAAGAAATTATGATATTGTATTTTCTTCTTTTTTTTTGTTGAGCATGGTGTGTAGGTTTTTCGTTCTAAATCAAACGAGATCACTCCTTTTTACTTTCGTAAATTCGAACACTTGTTCATAGAGAAACATGCGTATATTTATATAATAATATAGTAATTATAAAATTATAAATATTTATATAATAATATACTAATTATAAAATTATAAATATTTATGTAATAATTATAAAATTATAAAATATTTATGTAATAATATAATAATGTACTTGAATCTCATGAACATTGCAATTCGTGGTTAAGGGGTGAATTTGCGTCGTTGTAATGGAAGTGGGGTGAATGTTCGAAGACGATATTCCACGGTTATTTGCGTGTAACGATCCAAGTCGTCGGACTAAGAGAAATTATGAGATTAGTTATTGAGCACGTTTTCTCACGAGCGTTCCCTATCTGTTTTTTGTTCGTTCCAAATTGAATGAGACCACTATTTATAAAGTTGTTAACTTCAGGTTGTCGAAAATGTTCAAACTCGTATCGCAAAGAATCTTTTATACATGTACATGATATACATCGTGCGCGTTGCGTGATACGTTTTCGAATTTCGTAAACGTTGCAATGAACAGGCTGCGGATTTTTATGCAAATTCATATTTTTGTAAGTGAAATTTAACCCAAAAGGGAACCTAGATGTAATTTCCCCATCAATTATTATATAGAATATTGTATTTTGAATGTCGTGTGTATTTCTATGCGTTTGATGGATTTTTGCTTCTTCAAATTTCTCATAAATGCAGAACGCATGATACGCGGCTATCGCGATTATACTACATTAGTAAAATTGGCGCTATGTAGAGCATAAAGTCAAAAGTCACTTCCTCATAAAGCCAAAAATTCATCCGTAATCTGAAATTTAATTTAAAACTAATAAAATGTTTTCTTATATTTTGATGTTGAAATTTTCGTTAAAAAAGGCAAGTAAGTGGGAAGAAACTTCTGGCCCACCCTGTAAACCGAACTTTGGTCCAAAAAGTGGATATTAGTGATGTATGTATTGAATATTTCGACTAGAAATTAAACATCTGAGAATTTATACTTGGACGTGGGTTTTATACTCGCGTGTCCAGAATCGAGTTTCTCTGCGATTACTAAATTGCAAATTTTTAAACATTTACGCTGCAAAGAGTGCACGTTGTTGCACTTTAATTGTTACCATATCGCAATAACATTGTTAAATTACATTGGCATTAATATTTAAAGATTGATGTGGCAAGAAATAGATAATTGCAATCACTAGATAAACGAACGAAGAAGTAACAAACAAAATTGAATTTATTCGACGGGTGAAAAGATACGTGACTCTTTGTTTCACTTTCAAGTTTCTATATCCGTTGCCACAAATTTCCTCAAATTCTTCGTTCGTGTTCGTTTCAAACTGTCTCTTCAACATCCGCTATATCTCGAAATCAAGTTGACTGTGACTTTCTTTTTGGACCTTTTCCCACCGGATTGCGTGAAATTTAGAACAGCGTTCGATCGGGATTTTGAACGGGATTGTACGACCAGCGGAAAAAATTTCACACTAATCTGCGCATCGCGACGAAAAAAAAGAGAGGGAGGGGGGCGGAGGGCAGGTGGCAAAAAACGAAGGCGAAAAACGGCGTATAATCGAGAAAAAGTGTCACCGGGCAAATAACGTTTTCATCGCGCGATACGCTGAATATTCGGCGAGATTATGCAAATGCGGGCTCGGCCGACTATAAAATATTTTGCGCTACGCGACCTAGCGAAATGTATATTTTATCATCGTTTGCCGCGACCCGCGTGCATATTCACCGAGCATCCCCCCGCCTCAGCAACATCACCGTGATTCGTTCGTTTCTTCAATGGCGATCGAACGTTGCTCTTTCAGTGCTTTAATCACTCAGAAAAGTTTCTCAGAAAGTTAGTTTTTTTTTCTTTTTTTTTTCGCCAATTTGTACAGAACCAACTACCCGACTTCATCGTATTAAATATCTCAGCCGTTTTCGCAGAAAACGCGAAAAGGTTCTCTCGATGAAAATGAAATTTGTTTTTGCAGTGCAGAGGAACGCAAGTCGATTGTTTCTCTCGCACAGATGTTGTGGAAGCAAAAATTGAAAATAAAAATATATATTAAATAAAGTTTAAATGGAAAAAGAAAGTTGGAGATCATTTTGAAATTGTCCAACTCCTCTTCACCTGCAAAATTAAAAATCATTATTTCCACGTTATCGCCTGTTTTTCACTAAATAGTTTTCGTTATTATCAAAGTGGCCAAATTACGCGAAAATTACCCATGTATCTGGAAATGATAGCGCGTATCGTAAAACCTTCTTTCGAGCGTGACGTGTCCTTTGATAAACAATCGGATTTGTCCGTCTTTCAAATTACGAAAGCGTACAAAATATTTAAGTACTGTTCAAGTTTTTCTCCTTTTTAATCGCAAAAGAGAACGAAATTATGTTTAATCGGTTTATCATTGGCCCTGATATCGATAATAATTGAGCGTACGTAACGGTGATTAGTAATTTGGCGATGAATACTATACAAACGATTAAAACAGCATGACAATATATTCTGCACTCAGGATGACAAATCTGATCCAATGGCACGTTTTAATTGAGCGTGATATAAAAGAAGAGGGTAAAAAATCAATCTAGCTACGTTTTCTATCAGCAGTCCTTTCATTTTCGTGATACCGAAATTATGGGGCAACGTGAAATTGTGACCTGCTTTTACAGACTTTACGTAAAGTGACGTGAGCAGCGTGACGTGATTATAATCTGTTTCCAACAGATTTAAAACAATGGAAATATGTCGGCTCACACTTTTCCACTGTCACGTGAAATTACGTACTATCGCACTCGTAGTGTGTCTGTGTGTTTTTATTGCAAATGTCGAGCAACGAAATCTCACGTCGAATTTGTGGAAGGTCTTGCGAGGATAACTGTTGAATAAAGAGAATAAAGAGAACCTTAAGTACAGATTATAGGAGAGAAAGAGAAATCTGTAGGTTTCCACTGAAACTACGTAATCGGTTGATAGATGTTGTTTCTTGACTACGACCTAAACACAAGACTCGTCGAAAACAGAATCGATCGATTCGAGAAATAACTGAAACTGAAACAACTAAAAATTCAGGAAGACCGTGAGACTGACAATTTTCAAACTGCGATTCATTGTTCAAGCAGATTGGAACGAAATCGTTGCCCAACGAAATTGGTTACCGATCGCAAACTGTCGTTTAGATAGTCGAAACAAGGTCGCGGCCAAATGAAATTAATAGCACGCTAATCGCGTCAACGGCAATCGAACGCACAACAGTTCGCGTTTATTAATATCGCGTCTAAATGGTGGATGATCTCCAGCCGTCGAATCCAGTTTTCCGGGCTTTCGTTGCCTCGCCCGCCGATAATCGACGAATTACGGTCGAGCCGGTGTGCCATTGGCGCGCTCGAATTCGCGATAATTTTGTTTGACCCCCATCCTCCTCCCGCTCGCGTTCGCGGAGAGATTGAAAATGTTTCTCGATTCGATGGACGAAACGCAACGACGCGACGCGGCGCCGATCGTCCCCCTCGAAATCAGAAACGAGCGAATCGCGCGTTGAAAGAGCGTCGCGCCGGTTTGAAACGCGCTCTCTAAGCACGGTCGCTTCAAAATGTAATTATCTCGCCTCGCGCGTTTCGTTCGCACGAGCGAATTCGACGTTTCTCGTTGTATCGCCCTTCCCGGCGATATCTGCACCGACATCGGCCCGTCGATTCTTTACGTTTTTCCCTCTTTTTTTTTTGTTTTTTTTTTTTTTTTTTTTTTTTTCTTCCACCGAGCGAATCGTAGTTTGCAATTTCGTGAACGCGTATGTACAGTGACTCGTGGAAGCTACTCGCAGAAGAATCTGTGTTTGTTGGGTATCGTTTGATATCGTTTGAGATTGTGATTGGCCACGATTGAAACGAATCTTGATAATTGAAAATATGGAGATTGCAAAGTATTTAATCCAACATGGATTCGGAGCTTCTTTTTAAATGAAATGCTTGATTAGATTGATACGCATATCCTGGTTTAGAAAAATTGCAGCGAATTTTCTAAACCAATGTTAGTCGAGTGACTCTGACTCTGAGACAAATATTGATCAATCTTAAATCATTCTACTCCCCATTAAGCAAACTAAGATCAATGATTTTTCTTAGTTTTGTATATAGATTGAAAATCATCAGGCACCGGAATATTTTTTTATCGTTTCTGTAATACTGTATATTCTCTTTACAAGTATTAACTAATATTCATCAAATATCGGGCATTATTTCTTTAAACGCTGAGCAAACGAAACGATGAACCAACAGCGCAATTGCGATTCGTCAGGCGAAACAACCTCAGCATTATCTTCTTATGCTTATCTCCTTTTAACACGTGATACGACTAGCAGCATACGATTAGCATATCTGATCGCGCGTTCATACAAATAAGTATCAGAAAGCAATCATGTGTCTTTCCAATGCAAAAAAAAAAATACAAAAATTGTTCGACCTTCATCGCGATATATCCCGATCTTTAGCGCACCACAACGTTCAACGTTCAATCGCGCCAAGAGGTCTAATTAGCGAAGAAGACGCGAGAGAAGTTAATTTGGGACGTCAGACCGAGGGAACGAACCGATGATAATCGCGAGAACTCGCGCTGGATTTCGCAGATTCACGCGATTGGTTTTGCCAACCAACTCGTAAAATACCCACTTACTTTCAACCTTCTTCTCCTCTTCTTTTCTCTCTTCCTCCGTCTGTTAAACATACCGAGTGCACAAGTTACGCGGTCATTTGTTTCGTTCAAGTAACGAGTTAACTTGTCACCGAAGTTTACTAATTACGCTCGTTTAGAAAACACCGGGATACCGGCGCGCGCGCGCGCGCGTACGTTTCTTCTTTGCACCGTCTCGCGCTCACCTTTATTACACTTCCGCGATACCTTTCTAACCGTGGATTTTTACATTCCCTTGCGTCACACGCGCGGCGATCAACGAAAGCATTCGCTCGTTTGTCCAACGTATGTAACACTTTGAAGTTTCAGCGTAACGACACGCGGTTTGAAATCAAATCGGACGAAATTACGGTGTGTTGCACGTATACGTTTAATAAAAAGCTCGTGCAAGCAGCGTAATAATGAGCGTCGAGAATGGTCACACTGAAGAATTTAGATTTATTGATATAATAACTGATTAAATATGTCTGTGATTTTTTACGAAATATGGAGGCTGCGAGATGTAATTGGGAATATTCAAACATGTTTGTCATTCATAGTTATACGAAGATTGGTCCTTAGGATGAAATTTGTGCCATTTCACGAGGTACAAAATTTCTATGGAATTTTACAATCATCAAGTCTTTTTTAAGGTTAAATTGATTAAAAAATGTTTCATTCTGAACAGAAAAATTTTACGATTACACGTGCCATCGCGTGAATTTTGAAAGACATTTTTCGTTCGACTATAAACAACGAAGATACAGCGAAGATCATAATCGAACCGATAGCGATGAAAAATTGAATTTACTTCGATAAATTAAATTGTCATAACTTGTAACTGACAAAAATCACATAACAATTTTCATTTTAAAGCGTTCTGTATTTCAGTCGTGAGTTCGTTTTTTTTCAAACATGTTTTCACATCATGCAGCGAAATGGGAAAGTAAGGATACTTATCTTCAAACAAAAAAAAAAAAAAAAAAAAAAAATTGTAAAAATTCAAACGTTCGTGAAAACACTTTACAACGTACCACTTGAAACTAGCGGTACGATTTTATTTCCACCGTTTCAGTCAACTTTGAGCGATAGGATTGAACGACAAAAATTCAAGAAATCCTAATATTTCATTTTTAAACCTCGATATTCCAAGTTGGAATGTTTAGAAGGAAAACGTTAAAGAAAGAAAGGTCGTTTCAAGAGATCGTTATAAAAAAAAAGAGGCTTTGATCTTCAAGTTTATCGTAACTGTAATCATAAAAAAAATTTTTTTCTTTTGGTGTCTTCACGAGTATTTGAATTTTCACAATTTCTTTTCAAGATAAGTGTCCTCGTTTTTGCACTCGCTACGTGACCAATATCGTGTATATAGCGTACGATTTCCCGTTATAATTATCGACAATTTTTTATCGTTATTGGTTCTATTATACTCTCCGCTGTATTTAAGTACTTTCATTTAACCAATTGATGCACGTTTCATTCTCACAGACGGTATTATCTTGCGAAAATTACGATATTATCTTGCGAATTGTTCCACTAATGCGAAAATTCCAAAGATTTAATTGCTTCTTAATTGCAAAAGCATTGTCTGTCGAGAATAATTCGTTTTTTACTGCAAGAATAATTCGTTTTTTACTGCAAGAAAAAAAAGTAGCACGTTCGATGGCGATAATCCCGGTCGTCAGTATCAAACACACTCGTATCAAATACCTTGTAAATTTCTATACACATCGTCGAACGTGAAATTCGAATTATTTCGAATTTTATCAACATTGTGACAGTCGAATTTCATGTAGAGATAATAATTAAATTTCACGTATGTGTGTGTGTGTGTGTGTGTGTGTGTGTGTGTGTGTCTTACACGTTCACAAAAGGCGAGCGTACAAATACTTTTGCGCTCTGTCTTCCCTTTCAACGGCGTAATACCTCGCTGTGAAAAAGATTAATCAAACTTTGTTATTTTCCCGGGGAGCTTCTGTTCACCCTCCGGGCCGCTTTTACAACGTAGCAAGATACATTTTGTTTTTCCATTTTTTTTCCCCCCCTCCTCTTTTTAAATCCATAATATCCAACTTTAGCCCGGATCCGGGAAATTGTTTCGCCCGCTTATACACACACGTACACACACGCACACCGTTCGAGACGGTAGATAGGGTATCGTTACGTATCTTTTCGAATTAAATTGAATCGTTGGCAGTTAGCTGGAAGAAGGTGAGCCATTGACCTAATTTCGATATTCATCCTGCAAGAAATCGTTTCCGATACGAAATCAATTTGAAACGAATACATCTCGCGTAACAGGATTCCGCGGCATTTGCATTCGACGGGAGGGAAGGTTTCTCCTTCGTTAACCGGTTTCTTCTCTGCCAGAAACAATAACTAACAATGTATATATTTCACTCGCGTCGAATTTAGTTGCTGGATATCTATATCAGATAATACCGAGAAATTTCGTGCAACTTTTTCATGTTGATTCAATGACGTTGTTAGTAATAGTTAAGCCGAAGTTTTCTTATGTCTGACGCGAATTGTTTCAAATGTACGTCCACAAGGCGTAGCTGAATAACGCGGCAAGTATGAATTGATTTCTTACGAAAAATTGCGAGAAAGACACAGTATAAAATTCTTCCATTCTAATACTTTAGACCTTATTCTTTTATTTAAAGGTTAGTTTAGTCAGGAAAATCGTGATTAAATATTTACCACGTGTACAAACTTGTATTTTAATTATTCTGGTTTAGGTAGAAGTGAATAATTAATAGGAGATTCTTTGTCAGAAAAAAAAAAGAAAAGAATTAAGACAAAGATATAGTGTAAAATTCTTTCATCCACGGCTTAGTTTAGTCACACGTAATTATTTCTTTAGATGTAATAATAGAAGTGAATATAATAATAATATAATAGTATATAAGTATAATAATAATAGAAGTGAATAACTAATAGGAAATTCCTTGTAAGAAAAAGTAGAGATAAAATTCTTACATCCAAGGCTTATAGTCTAGTCAAGAAAATTTATCGAATATACATACATACTTGTATTTGACTAATTATAGTAACAGGATAATAATAGGAATAATCAATAGAAGTTCATCGTATGGTGGGAAATTTATAATGAAATTTTCTTCATTTAACGCCTCGTTTTCAAGAGAATAGTTTAGTTAAGAATTCATTTTTTCCCCTTGCTCTTTCATGCATTCGAAGCTCGAAAGTCTCGATCACAATCATGACATCTGAAATGTTTTCAAGAGCGATGAATTCCCCTCGGCGTCTGTATCATATAATTTTACGTTCGCACCGAATACTCATCACGCTGTCAAATCCCATCGTAACATCCGATTTTCACAATAATTGCGTCCGAAAGTGATCCAAATCAAATCGTCTAATACACAAATTATGTTATACAGATTCGAATCTCATTACCTACGTGTTAGCTAATCGGTATACGTTTCGACGCGCCTCTTCGTCGACTCTTCCCTCGGCGATTGTCATCTTCTCTCAACGCGCAGGGAACAATCACGCGCGAAACAAACGACTCGAAAACAAAGATCGAAACGGATACATTTTTGCAAAACACCGCGAAAGTAGATCGTTAGAGAAGGTAGTTACACCGACGAATGGAACTCGTTGCGAAAAGTTTCGCAAGCAGTTAAGCCTCGACTCGTTGGTATTTGTTTTCCACTTGTGCCTTCCGATTCCACGTTTCCATCCGGAAATGTTAATGCAATTAAGTCGTAGAGCTAGCTAATAACGATTAGCTGACTGATCGCCTCGATCCGTGTCCAAACGAATAGGGACACGGTGCCTGGCGTTCTCTTTATTTCACGTTGCATACACAACACGCGGAAACAACACGAACGCGGCAGCCTTGTGTTCAGACAGTAGCCGGTGAACGGATAACTTTCCAATTGTAATCTCGGCCGGGATACATCGAGCAGATGCAAATGGGGACGAGTCGCGATTAAACGGCAAGTGCATTCGCCCCTCCTCCCTCCCCCAAGTTTTCGTGCAATTTTGCTAAAGCGGAATAATCAATCGCGTGCACGGGAAACGACGGTCGTCGCGAATTTCGTTTGCGAGCGAACACCGTTTCAGACAATGTCGGACAGCGGGCCGATGAAACGCTTCGATTGCAGTTTGACTTCCTTGGCACCTCGTTGCTTCGTGATAACCGGTGACATTTTAACAATTCCGTGCGCTGCCGGAATGGTCGAGATGACCAGTCGATAATAAATTTTTATTAAATGTTTTACGGATACGAGACAGTGCGCTTTCAGAGACTTGAATGATTCTTCGTGAAATGCACGAATGAAAAGCTCGTGTACCCTGTTGGGCCGAAAATCACTTTCTGCTGGAAGAAATTATATAATTTTGTATACATATATTTGAAAGAAATAATTTTTAGAATGAAAGAAAGAAAGAATCATGCTCGAAATGAATATGTAATTTTATATACATATATTTGAAAGAAATAATTTTTAGAATGAAAGGAAGAAAGAATCGTGCTTGAAATTAATTTTTTCTCATTTTGATGTTTTATTAAAGAAAAAAAAAAAAGGAAAAAAATAGGTGGGAAACTTTCGGCCCACCCTATGTTATAAAGATTTTCTGTTTCTGTTGCTTTAATGCCTCTGATGGAAATTTTGTGCTTCATTTGTGTGTTAATCTTATTTACTATTGAGGGACAGAAACCAAGTGCGAGTAAGTTGAAGGTTAGTGTATGCAGAGAATGAGTAATCAATTAGTATCATTGAGTCAATGATTTCGAATCAGGTTAACTGATTTTGGAATGTTTAATTCAAACTTGGGGATTAATTGAATGAAATGTGTTTGCTTAAATAAAATAAATGATGAGAAAATGATTAGTACTAATAAACAATGTATTAATCTGTTCGAGCCTGGTTTAAATTGAATCTCATCACTGTTCTCTATCATGGAGAATGTAAAACACGAAGTAAAATTAAATATCATCAATTCTAGAGTGATATAATATGAATTATCACAATCATATTCTCTCTCTTTATATACATATATATATATATATATATATGTATACACAGCAAGAAATTAATACTGAATCAGCCTCGAAAAATGCAAGAAAAGTAGGAAAAAAGGAGTGGTTAGGTGAAATTCTAGTAATCGAATCGAAGGGAAAGAGTGTGGAAGGCTCAAACAATGGGGAATGTCTAAGATGAAAAGAAAGTACATTAAAGAGTCGATTAGATTCAATAGTTCCGGGTTGCTGAGACTTGAGAGTTAATGATTTCACAAGAAAACACCGTATCATTTAGTATTTTCTTACTCTGCAGAGGTTGTACATTAAAACGCTATATAATAAAATTGCGGTCACGATTGCGAGACACGGAACATTTCTAAAAACTTTATTCCTTCCGCAGAGAAGGTTGACTGGTCAATCCCGTGCGACATAAAATTCGAGAAACGAATTTATTTATTCATTTACAGCAGAGGTTGTCAAAGTGTTAGTCACAAATTGATTTTCGATGGATTGCGGAAAATTTCAAAATGCGAGAGCAGTATTCATTCGAGCTTGACGTTCTTTCATTCTTCGACTCGTTTCTCCAAAGTTAAAAACTATCTCGAGTTGAAACGAAATAATAGAGAGAAATTTCTTGTCAGTGCGTGATCATTTCAATAAATTCTATTTTTTAAACAGCTTCTTGAAATAAAGCTTCTTGAAGTATGAAAATTCACAACAGAGTTGGAATAGCAAAGCAATATGTTTTATTCAATATCTTCCGTTTTTAATGATGAGTCGAATGAAAATTTAAGAATCCCAGTAGACGAAGCATTTTCAATTGAACCACTATTTCTCTAATATCTCGATGTCCAAATGTTATTTTTATTCGAAAAATAGTGGTTCCAAAGAAGAAGACTCTATTATGTCTGATATTTAACTGGATCTGCATTACAATCGAGAAAATGAAACAAAAAGAGAAAGTAAAACCAGAAACTACGAAGTAACACAAGAGAAAGACAAAAAGCGAACCTTTGAATGTTAAAATAAATTTAGAATCAGACTGAATGTCCGCACTTACGGGCAGATCCTGAAAGGAAATCAGCGTTACGTTATATATTCTGGTCATTAAATTTAAAATCGCTCGTGAAAAAGTCAACTCCGAAGACTGGGGTTTTACGCGAGGTGCATGAACATGCATTAAAATGTATTAGCCGGAAAAGCCAAGCGGAAAGTTAACGAGATTGTTGATGATTTTGAATAAGAAGTTCAAGGGCTGTAAAATTACTCACACCTGAGCGTGAGAACCCTTTGGATTTTTTCTTTGGAGAAGAATGAAATTAAAGGAAAATTTATAATAAGCAAAGAGAGAGGGATATTTGTGAATATATTCCTTCTTTTGTTTACAACATTAGAAAAGTTTTAAATATCATATGGTTGAATTAAATGGTTTTCTTCAAGAGAATTTCAGTTTTTCTAATTCTATTTCTTTGTAAAAAAAAAAAAAAGAAAAAGATACAAGAAGAATGTTATTAATTTCACACGTCTAATCTATGTATAGCTTACAGCTTAATTATAAAAAAGCTAATATAGGTTAATTATTTAAAAGTTGTACATACATATAGCCATTTTGGAAACATTGAATTTATAGCACCACTCGTTGTATCTCGTCAATTACAAAAATACTGACTCGGTGATTAGTTCCCAGATTTTTAATTGAAAAAAAAAATTTTTTTTGATTGAATCCCTTGAATTTGTATCTTGAAAGTATTATACGTATTCGTATAAAAACGCTCGTTGTACGCACCATTATTTACAAAAATGCCGACGAAGCAATTATCAGTTCTGGAATTTTAAATAGCTGCAACTAACTTTGGTGAATGAGACAGAACTCCGGTTACAAATAGCTGACGCGCTATTCGCCATTCCGAAACAATCGCCATTAAATTCATCATTACGATATTAGCATTTACGCGTGCATCGGAACGACGAGAAAGTGGCATCAATAATCGAAGCTGTCGTTGAGAGCGTGGCAGCAGAAGCGCGCGTTAAATCATTCAGCGAAAGCCATTTGCTTTCGTTACAGTGTTTTCAGCGGGACGTGTGAAAATATCAATCGCTCGGCGCCGCGCGATTAAAATTACCGCGCGCTCGTGGCGCAGCCTCTCCCCTCCTCCTCCTCTTCCTCCTCCTCCTCCTCCCACTTGACGATCTCGCACCGGTTATGTCGAGCGGTTTATACTCACCACCGATGACGATGAAGTCGTAGTTGTACCCGGCTGGATCGATTGGTCTGACTCGTTCGCAGAGCTGGGAAATTTCTTCCTTGCCACGGACGAACGTGTCCAGCAGGGTCATGAATGTCAGGAACTGCGATCCGGGACAGGTCTGAGCGAGGCTCGGCCCGAGGTACGGTTCCGGACAGGTCGCCGAGACTGACACTTCGTACGACATTCTACGAGAAACGAAACAGAGTCGCACGCTGGATTATTTCACCGCGCTTGGCCACAGTTGGCGATCGAGTCGATACCGATTGTGTTCGTTCGCTACAATACGAAAGAACTCGATCGAAATTTCGGGTACTTAGTGTCAATTATTGAGTTTACTTGACTCGATATCGAATCGTGTTGAATCAGAATCTGTTTGTTGCTTGACGAAGCTATTAATACTTGTTTAACTTATTTTTAATTGGTGATGATGTTCGTTTACTACAATACGAAAGAACTCGATCGAAATTTCGGGTACTTGGTGTCAATTATTGAGTCTACTTGACTCGATATCGAATCGTGTTGAATCAGAATCTGTTTGTTGCTTGACGAAGCTATTAATACTTGTTTAACTTATTTTTAATTGGTGATGATGTTCGTTTACTACAATACGAAAGAACTCGATCGAAATTTCGGGTACTTGGTGTAAATTATTGAGTCTACTTGACTCGATATCGAATCGTGTTGAATCAGAATCTGTTTGTTGCTTGACGAAGCTATTAATACTTGTTCAACTTATTTTTAATTGGTGATGATGTTCGTTTACTACAATACGAAAGAACTCGATCGAAATTTCGGGTACTTGGTGTCAATTATTGAGTTTACTTGACTCGATATCGAATCGTGTTGAATCAGAATCTGTTTGTTGCTTGACGAAGCTGTTAATACTTGTTCAAGTTATTTTAATTGGTGATGATGTTCGTTTGCTACAATACGGAAGAACTCGATCAAAATTTCGGGTACTTGGTATGATTATTATTGATTCCTCTTGATTCGATATCGAACCAATCGTATGGAATCAGAATCTGTTTGTTACTTAACGAAACTGTTGTTCTAGTCGGTGATTGAATCAATATCGATGATGTTCGTTCGCTGCAATAGGGAGACACAGAAACACTGGATCGGAATTTTGGTTGCTGGGTATTAATGATTGTTATTGATTGTTTTTGATTCGATATCGAAGCAATGCTATACCGAATAGGAATCTGTTTGTTACTTAACGAATCAAACTATTAATACTTTTTCAGGTTATTGTTCTACTGATCGAATGGATAATCTTTGTCTACAGTAGAAAAACACAGGAACAATTCAATCGAAATTTCGGGCGCTTGAAATCTATTATTGTTAATTCTTCTTCGTTCGACATCGAATCAAAATTTGTTTGATATTCGTTTGACAATTTCTCTTATTATTTAATTATACTTGTCCTTTATATTCAGCCGACAATGGTGAATGATTATCGATGATATTCGATCAATTCGGTTACGAATACACTCAATGGAAAGTATTAATACGTATTGAAATTTTGAATACTTGGTATCAGTCAAAACGATATTGATTGTTTCTGAATTGATACCAAATCAATACTGTATCGAATCAAGACTCGTTTGATACCTCACGGAAGTATTTATATCTGTCTGACATACTCGAAGAAATTATCGATATTTTGTTTGACACTTCGAGTTCTTTATTTTCCAACAATGTGAACGTAGAAAAGGATGTTGTTGTCTAATTAATGTTAAAGTAAAAGTAAGTTTTACCTTATGATTTTAAGTTCAATCAATTTGTTAATTAATTTGTTAAATTTTCATCGACAGAAGATCAAAAATTAAAAAAAGTTTCAGTGTTTCGAAAATTAATTAATCGACAATTTAGCTTTGTCTTACTTAATGTCACCACCTGAATTTATATCACTATTATTATCTGTAGCGTGAAATGTTGTAATGAAAGATGAACAATTCCGAGGTGTGCATACATATTTCGATGATTCAATCTCACAATATTAATGATATTAATTTCCTTTTGCACGTAGACACAAAGATTAACTTCATTTTTTTCCTTTCTTCTCAATAGAATCATACATTTCACGATGCATTAATCAATACCGTTCAACATTTTCTGCGAAAGATAATACGAACTTATGTACGTCGAGAAATAATTAATCAAAGAGACTTTCAATTATATATAACGCGCCAATTTTCTCCCTTTTTTTGTCACGTCTCGCACAAATTTGAAATATCTTCTATACTTTTCGACAACACGCACTTGTTAATCCTTGTTTTTACTAAATCGTGCATTTAGAAAGCACAATTCATTGAGAAGGTCGAACAATTGACTATTTTACGCGAAAAGAAATCAACAATGTTCACACATCGAAATCACTTATTTCTCTCGTTGTAACATTTCTTCACAACAGCTTAAATCAACTCGGATGTTATTATATGTATAATTCCTTATGTATTGTCTTCAACGATTAAATCGAAAATCGTCCGGACACTGACAGTAACAGTATCAACCGCCGAGTTACGTTCGAAGAAACGATCGACAACGATGTTTAAATTTCTTGCCGGTCAACGTTTCGGTGCTTGCCAATTGTAGTCAGGGACGTTGAATTACACCGATCACGTGTTTCGAAAATTACCGATAAGACGCGATAAGAACGAAAGAATCGGTTCCACGCGTTCGTGTCGGATTCGCGGCCGCGTTAAATTAATCTACCTCTAATTAATTAACGTCGTTGAGCCATCGCCATCCTCGGCTCGCGGTTTCGCCACGCTGGAATTAATAAACGGGGACTAGAACAAAGAAATGAAGCGCGAAAGAAAGAGGGGAGGACACACGCGATGGTTATTAAAACGCGTTTTCCTAACGAGAGGCAACGATTACACCAGGCGTCCAGCTGTTTTCGCGGGAAAATCGCGTGCCACGCCGTTACCGAGCGATTTAGCAACGAGCATAATTCATTGTTTATCGCGTTGCGAGCGCGAGAATTCTTTTTATCGCGGCCGTGTCGTTGGTCCAGGCGAATCGATTATCCAACGGATAATCGATTCCCAGTTTCACTTTTTTCCCATCGTCGATCATGCTCGCCGTTTCACTGGCAATAGACTGACGATAGTCTAGCAGACAAATAATTAGGCGCCTGGCGCAATTCCGTGGAAAGATCGATCCTTTTTTTTTTTTTATTTCGTTTCTATAGCCGCGATCGATAAATATTCATTTTCTTTTGTCTCGCTGCGACTCAGATCGAATTGTTCTGTCTTAATTAATATTTAATCTGAAGTGGGGGACACGTCTATTGTTTAGTTGACTATTCGTAAAAATCTGTGCGAACGTTAAAGTACTTGGAGTTTATTTTTTTAAACGTGTTTCTGAAAAATTAAGCTTCAGTTATCCTCAGTTATTGTTTTTTTCAATTGATATTGACTGTTCCATTAATTGTGTTGTGTTGGAAATAAGTTGAGAAGATTTGTTTGAATTTGTGTTTTATACAGCGTGTCTCAATCGATAAGTATTTATTCGTGGACAATCGACGGTAGGGATGACTCTATGTGTAAAAATGAGTCGAGAAGAAGGAGTGAAATTCATTTTGAAAAAAAATCGAGCGTCTCTCAGGTGTACTCGAGTTAAATTAAATTATCCAGAAGCGAATAATCAGGAGATCATTTTACGCGGGGAAGGGGGAGGGGGGACGAGGGAAATAAGCGAAAAATGCGAAACGCAATTTTTTTTCACAAGACGTTTCATTCCCGAGAAAATTTAATTCGATAGCATACGTATCAGGTGCACGTGTACGAGAGCAATTTTTAACGAGCTGTATTTAAAGTCCATTCTATTCGAAATGAAACGAGAAAATGTTCCGCGTTTTTCTCTCTTTTTGCTCCGTGAGCCAGATGCGAAATTAGCCAAATTAGAATTTCTCAAATTAAATTTCTCGACGGATTTTCGATTGCCTTCGAAAGCATCGGCAAACGAATCTCGTTCCTCTTTCTTCCCGGCTCGACTCGTCGCGAATTTGCCGATCGATGCGCAATAATTTAAAAATTGGACGACAGGTACCTTGAATTGTTTCACGTCGACGCGAGCGATTAGCTGGAACGCGAGAGAGTGGACAGCTTGACGAATTGGCAAAACGTTTCGCGAGTATGCACGCGTGACAGGACGAAAACTCCGGCACGTGCCGCGTGTGCGAGCAAAGTATAACTGTAATACCTCTCACCGGTGGAACGTCTCTTTATAATTCATCTCCCACCCAGCGGTGGCTGTTTCTCCCCGGCGCGGCGGATGGCGCACGCGAGTCATCACCCGCTTCGGGAAAAACGTCGAATAGATTCGTTTTCGATAGGTTCTCCATCGGCTCGACGATTCGACGAAGGTCAAGATCGTCGTTCTCGTCCTTCGCGTATTTTCCGCCGCGATTAACGCACCGAGCCGGATTCCTCGCGAGGCGAGGCGAAGCGATTATCGCGTCTGCCAATCTCTCTCTCTCTCTCTCTCTCTCTCTTTTTTTTCTCTTGATCGTCCTGTTCGGTTTGTCCCGTGACTGCAGCGTTTTATTTAACCCTTTCTGTGGAAATTTGACCGCGGTGGTCGACTCGTTGTTACATTCTGCGATTCCAAAGGAAAACGTTTCGTATTTTCGTTCTCGAGACATTCTTGCGATAGTTAAACAATGGAGATAAAAAACACGTTTTAAATCGTGTTATTGGCGATCGTCTCGAACTTTCATAATATATATACGTTGCGTATACCTCGGTCGGTTAAATTGCATTATTCCTTTTTTTCTTTTTTTTTTTCTTTGGAATCTATAAAATTTATTTTCACGCACTTTTTCTCCAATAAATACATAAATCCTATATTCTACGATTCAATCAATGCATAATTCAAATTTTCATCAATTCAAATTTGAAATCGTTTCTCTGTTTCTATCACGCCGACAAAAGTGACGAAATTAAAAAGGAAAAAGCGTGCTTTTTTCGAATTGTCACTGTGGAAATGTACAGACATTTCTAGATTAATTGTCAGAACGTTTTTCGTCAATTTTCATAATTTCACCGATGGAGTGAAATTATAGGTTCTTTTCATTTATGTAACATTATCCTGAACTTTATAAATGCGTTTTACGTTTTCTCGACTATCTAGAAGTGCATAGTAGCGTAGCAGGTCATAATTGGCCTAGAATTGTGTCGTTTCCTTGATAAATAAAATCAATAATGATACTTTTCCGAAGAACCTGCAGTTTCGTCGTAAATGCGCAATTTTCTTTACCTTGAGCTCTAATTTAAACTGAAATTTACCTTTACATAACATAATTTTACACGTGCCTCATCACATCATTTTACCATTCAATTGAAATGCTTAAAAATTCGTTACAACGTAAATTTTTAAAATTCGCATCTCTTTAGAATTGGAAGTTCTAGAATTTTAGAAAAACCCCGTGCAAATTAATTGACCACGAGGCTTCTCAAAGTCTCTCAAACGTCGATTTGACGCACAACTGATTTCACTGTCACTGCTGGAAATATTCATAGCTCCAATTTGTTAAATTTAATTGAATTCGTCGTCGTGAACCAATCTATCCCAAGCAGCGTAAGACTGTTTCCTTTCGAAATCTCTCTCTTACGAGCAAGAAAAGAAAAGGAAGTGAATAAGTGCATTAGCGACCAAGGACAAGGAGCCAAAGACTTTACAGAGATGTAGATTCTAATAGATTATAAATACTATAGCTCGGTTAGAAATAAGATGATTCTGTATATGTATATATCAGTGTACGAAGCCAGAAGTCATCCAAAGTCGAAAGACAAGGATGAAACTAAATAAATAAATAAATAATCTCTCTCTTACGTAGTATCGTTTTTTGACTGTTGGATTCTCTGGACATGCACTTCCGGACATGCAGCTGATTATTTGCATTATACTCGTGGAGCCGGTGCAAATAAAATCGACAATCAATTACGCCAAACAAATCAAATAAAATCAGGGAGGCATCAGTGGGAAGGGAGGAATTCGATTCTTGAAACCGGCGGTGAAAACCAATTTTAATAGCGCGCGTTTAGTCGCTGTACCTTTGATCATTCGAACCGTCCAGCACGACGCTTTGTCCATCGAATACATATCTATCGCCCTTTGTTCGCTGTTCGAGTTTTTTTACAATTAATCGTTGCCTGTCGGATACCTGTTTAATTGCTCGCGGTCATTCTAAAGATTAGTTGACAGTGTTGTTTCGCTAAACAAACTCGGTTCGAGCCGGGCAGCGCGACCGCCGCGACTTGTCGCGTGGTAACTCGATTTTGAACAGCGTTTATTCCATTCGAGAGCCACCTGGGTGGCTCTTTTTTCTTTTTTTTTTTTCTGTTCTATTTTTTATTTTTTCATTTTCTTTTTTTTCTTTCTTTTATTCCAGGCGTTGTCTGTTTTTCGCGAGGAGCGCAGCTTTTACGAAGCTGGAGAGACACTCGGCGCTCGGGTCTCCCCGTCGTTGTCGTAACGCGGTCGGTTAACCCGTTGAAACGATTCAGCATCCGCAATGAAATTATTAACGGGCCGAGCATTGTCCACGTAAACGGCAACCTGTGCGCGTTCACCATGTTAATAAACCGTGGATCGCTTGGTTATTTCGCCAGCGAGCGCGGCTAGAATATAATAATACGACGACGCACACGTACGAGCCGATAATGGCGTTCCCATTTTGTCGCCGGATTCGAATTCACCGGCCGCGGGTACACGACACCGGATACGCATTTTCGTGTGCGTACACCCGACGCTTTGATGACTCTTCGCCCGCAAAACTCTATCCACTGGACACTGGCTCGTCCTATCTTGTAACACCGATCTTCCAATACCACTGTTAATCTAGATTTATCTAAATGGATTCTGGGACGAGTATCGGAATTATTCGTTTTTTTTTTTCTAGAAACTGGTACATTAGGAAGTACGACGTTTTAGGAAAAATTCTTTTCCTACGTAGAACTATATCTGGAGCTAATTGGATTTTTGTTGAGAACGCACTGTACACGGTCAAGCTTGTGTGTTGGGTTGGTTATTGCGAGAGCTATAGCACATGTACTTCTACTTTTTCTATATGTGTGCGTATGGTAATTTTGTTGAATTTTTGTTTACATTACGATATTAGATTATTTCATGAATCCGTCTCGTTTAGGTGCTTTCAATCTTGGTAGCATTTCTATTCTTCTTTCTTTTTTTTTAATCATAGATAAATTAATTTTAGAATTTTTAAAACTTGACCAATCAATTTTCTGTTTCGTTCAATCGGCCAAGAATTTTATCCACGTCTATTTGACTTTAGACTTTTAATTGATATCAGTGAGTTATTGATGATAGTAACGATATTAATTAATTTCGAGTTTTTATGTTAATCTTGCTTGTTCAATTAATTAATTTCGGAGTTTTTATGTTAATCTTGCTTTATTACTTATCTCTGTTGCGGAGAACGCAGAATGCAAATAAAATTAAATATCCTAAATTTTAGCTTTCCAATGTAAATTACTGTCGTTTTTTGACAGTAATTCAGCGACATTGACTGAGGATTGAGATTGCAGAGAACGTCACTGATCTCTTCAAGATCAAAATATTTCCTGGAAAGTTATCAAAATCATTTTGTACCATAATAAAACACCTGCTCCTTTGACAAACATTGTTTGTAACAATGTTTAAAATTGAAATTGAAATCTCTTTACAAGACTGCCTGAAACTTCCGAAGACGATTTACATATTTTCACCATTTTGTCGAACTTTGAACAGTGTTGAACGACAAAAATTCAAGAAACCTTAGTGTTTCGATATGTAACCTTGATATTAATCGCAAGTTCAAGAGATCGTTGTAAAGTGATCTAATCATAAAAGAAATTTTTCACCGTTTGAATTTTCACGATTTTTTTTTTGAAGACAAGTGTCTTCATTTTTCATTTTATTTGCAAGCATGCAATTTTTTGTTACGAAATTATAACAATTTAAATTATCGACTAACTTTTCAATGTATTTAAGTATTCTTACTTTATCTATTAGCTGCCATTTAACTTATCTCGCGGTATTTAGACGTTATTAAATTTTAATGATACTATATCTCGCGAAAGTAGATTTCAAACTGTAGAACATCGAAATGCTTTTTACATAGAAAAACCATTATCCGTTAAAAGTAATTTACTTTTTCATTTTACTTTTACAAAATCATGCATAATGGTGTCAATTGCATTAATACCAATAACTTGCTTCAAGTACTTATCGAGTCATTTACTTAAAAAACCATCTACATTTATTAATATTTGTCAAGTCATTTTGTATAATGATGGAACAGCTATTTCTTTGACAAACGCTGTTTATAACGATCGTTAAATTAACGACAACATAAAACATAGATTCGTGTCTTTAATTTATGATTTTTAATACGCAGCAGTCAGAATGCTCATTATTCGTCGATTGTTTTCAGTATCTCCTTTCGATTGAACTTGATTTCACGACACATTTTATGTTTTGTATATATGCATGCATGCATGTATGTATATTTCAATAATAGAAAATAGTTTCGCATCTCGCTTATAATTTCTAAAGTACTCGCAATCCGCTGACTGTTTCTCTCAAGTGTAGTTCTGTAGATCGGACTTGACCGATCCTGGACCATCATTTACGATCATAATTTAATTCTCTGGTTGACAAAGAATGATCATATTATTTAACAAAACACGCATGAATCGCATATTTTGTTTAACAAAACACGTTATAAAATATATATATATATATATATATATATATATATATATATATATATATAAACGCATCTCAGCAGACATGCGAATATCATTTCGCAAACTATAAATGCAACTTTCTCAAATGTTCGCTGAATTTTCTCCTCTAAAAAAAAGTGGTCCCTTTTATACGAGATCATTCATCATTCTCTACTATCAAAGTACAAGAATCAACACATTGGCCAATTCGACACTCGTCTCGTTACGGCAAGCTACATTAGCGAGTTAGTTTCCTTCTGTAAATTTCATCCCAAACGAATCGTTGGAGATTCTCTCAGATCGACGGCCGCTAATTACACGACCAATCGAATCCCGAAATGGTAGTCGGCGCGCGAAACGCTCGAACGACACCATTCTGACAATCGGTGACAATCTGCGATCGTGTTTGCACGCTGACGAACCGAAGGATCGGTCGTGGATCCGTGAATCCGCATTGTTTGGGCGCACAGTTGCGCACAGTTGGTTGGGCAAAAATCATATTTCGCAGGAAACTCGTTGCACCGCCGGGACAATGGGGTTTCCGGCACTTTTTTTCCGGGTTGACGCAACCAACGTCTCCAATAAATTTTGCCTTGCGCGTGTTTCGTCGGCTCGGCGTTCCACGCAGCCGATACAACACCGAGAACAACAAAAAGTGATTATTCGTAGAAAATAAACACGTATCTGTGGGAAACAGTGTAAGCGTCGAAACACGAAATTTTTCAATGCAAATTGAAACATTCCCGAAATTACTCTGTGAAATAAAATGAACGTATTTTCGTGATTTCTTTTTTTTTTTTTTTTTTTTTGCGAGTAATCTGGGAACAAGCAGCGATTTACGAGTTTAAGTGAATGGTATTTTGGGTTTTTCTGTGTACCGAAGATATACTGTGTGCGTATGTTTTTTTACAAATATAATTTCTTTTTTTGATGAATTTGATCTACATTAATGGGGGGGGGGGGGAACGTGATCCATTCGATTTATTGTATTCTTGACAAAGAATTTCGCATTTTAGGGAGAAGAATTTTAATCAAATTTCGTAACTAATTTTAAGTTAGAAGGCAAATGCTTTTCTGCAGAAATCTGTCAACCCTCAGAATGACAAATAATTAATTAAATAACGATCTGTAGCGGCCTATAGTTCCTCAAGTACGAGTCTCGAACAAGCCGCAGTTCTAGCGATCTTCGATGTTAAACAGAGTGCAGAACGCTGCTAGGATGGGTGACTGTCCAGCCTATAGCAAGTAGTTATAACAAACGTCTGTGATAAAAAGGTCGCTGCCATCAGCCCCTCACTGATGATGAGTCTAGGCAGCAACTATGAAACGAAACGCATTTCCTCACCTTACCCAAATCTTACATTCGTTTCATTCCGAGCATCCATCCTTTTTAATTCATCCTCGCACCAATTGTACATAACAAGTATCTTGTAAATATCCTGTACATAGGTTTTACTTCTCGTTTCCTTCAGATCCTACTTGATTTCATAAAAGTTTCCCAACTTTTGTACAATGATCATAATTTCATTTTAGGCTTGGGTTCTCTCGACGAGACCGAAGCTACAGGAAATTTGAAACAATTAAAAATACCATTCCCTGTTAAATGAGAAATTGAACGAAATTAAAAGAGAATAAAATAAACGATGAAACATAAACGAAAAATGGAAACGAAGCCAAGTACACAGTATCTCTTTCTCAATTAAAACCTCCCAAACTAGACTTGCCATTTTGCAATTTCAGATTTGCTAGCTTTCTTGGGCCAAGTCATCGATGATATCGCGCGAGATTAAGAGGCGAGAAATCGCTCGACGATCGTGCCTTCACACCTCGTGAATTTTGAATTTTCCCACCAGGGGGACGAGCGAACGCTTAACAGCTTTTTCGACAGTCATCTCTTAAGTGGACTCGATTTCTTGCCGGCGGTGACGTGGAACGTCGCGTCGCGCTAACATTGCCACGAAAGAATGGCTTCCAGCTCACCGCGGAGGCGGATGAATCGTGGCCAAGTTGCCAGCCATTAATACGTTCATTAATCTTTGCCTCGGAAGGGAGGGAAGTAACGAGCAACGTTTCGTTCCCCCTGGCAACTCTCTTTCGTTTCTGCAGCACACGCGGAACTCCTCGCGGATTCTCCCCGTATTTCCAACCCGATGACGATTCTCGATGACCGTTCACCCGCAGCCACGAACGTATTCGATGACGAACGTATTTACGCAGGGTATTTCCGTCTTGTCAAACAGGAACGCGCCTCCCCCATTGTGTTCTTTCCGCGGATTGCTTGTTCGGCAAATAACAGGAATCGATATCGTACGGTTTTGCGTTCTCATTACGTTTGAACGATAATCATCGCCGGCGATAATCTCTCTGCGATGGGTGCATCCTCGATGACGCATCGATGCGTCTTGCTTCGGCGAAACGCACGCGCCCCGCGAAATAAGCAATCGAATCTTTGCTGCGGATTTTGCGAAAGTTTCGAATCTAGGTGGACGAAATTGTTGTGAAATTTAAGTATAGCTTCTCAATAATTTCACAGTATTAATTACTGAAATATGTATATATATATATATGTATATAATTTATAATATATGTTATAAATTAATATTATTATAAATATAATAATATATATAATATATTTAATATTATTATATATAAATTATTATATATTATATTATATTGAATATAGTGTAACAAATGGCAGTCTAAAGTATGCAGGAAAACCTAACCTCTTCGAAAACCACGTATAGCGAGATAATGAGCAAAGATTGTGTTTCAAATACTTTCTTACTTAACGACATTTACCCGGGAAATTACTTTTCACTCAACCATAATACATAAACGGACACGATGTACTTCAGCAAAATTGTAGCGTGGTCTACAGATGAAAATAAAAGGAAAATGTTACGCAAAGTTTGTTTGCAAACGCTTTGCAAAGTTATAGGAAAATATTGAACGCGAGGCTGAATATGTGCGTAGCAGCAAATTCGAAGTTTGATAATACGGTATAGTACTCTTCTCTGGCAAGTGAAGATATTGATATTCTCGTATGACAGATAGAGTGCTTCCCCCGCATAAACCATGCACAAACATAATATCGACGTATTCTCCGTTTGAAAATACGTTTAGCATCTTGATATGTTGCTTCGCGTGTACACTAAAAAAACTAATTACACTATGAATTGCCGAAAGAAAGGAAATGATATTATGTGTAAATAAAGTGTTGCGTGTAAACACGAAAGACTTTACATATTATCAAGCTTCGAGTTCAAGCTGCATTCTATGTTTTCCTATGAGCAAAGCATCTGTGATATTTCTTTTTTCGCATAATATTTGTACAACTTTTTCAGAAAAGTATAAAATACCCTGCGTGTATCTTTTATATATGAAAAACTCAGAGACGCGACAATTATAACAAAAAGATTATTCCTTCCTTTCTATTTGCGCATTTATTACTTTCAATTGGCAGAAAATGTAGAAATAATCGAATTATAATTTATTAAACATCTACGGAACCACGGATCTATTTCGGTATTTCACGATTAAATTAATTTTGGTATCACTGAGAAATATTATTTTTATCTGGTTGGAGAATTGAAATTACGGACGGGGCGATGAATTAATGAAATTCAATTTCAATTCGGCTTCATTAAAGTTATTTAAGCGTAATTAAAATAGGTGAAAATAGGTTCTATTGGTCGATCAATATCACCTCTCAGATTTTCTTGCTCTCAAACGTGAAACATTGGAAAAATCATTATTGGATATTATCTTGAAATAATACAGGGTCAGTTCGTTCGAACGAGCGAGTGATTCTTTTCTCAATTATTCCATCACTTGTCTATCAAATAGAGAATAATTCTCTAGTTTATTTCGTCACTGCAAATAACGTCTCAAACGGTATCTGACTCCATTGTGCAAACTTCCCATTGTGCGACGGGATTATTTGTTATTTTATTTCAATGAATTAACTCAAATAAAAGGTTATTTGCAAGTGATTTATTTGATTTGAACGCAAGATAAAGTTACTTTCCCTGCGCTGGTCCCGGAATAGCGATAACGAATTAGTGGAAATGATTCATCACTTGAAACTCTTGTTTTTTTTTTTTTTTTTT